>NC_135895.1:71329458-71445806 GCF_964194155.1 Cetorhinus maximus | reverse complement strand
TGTTGGGACCCTTGCTCTTTCTGATGTATATTAATGACCTAGACTGTGGTGTGCAGGGCATGATTTACAAATTTGCAGATGATACAAAGATTGGAAATGTTGTCAACTGTGATGGGGATAGTCTTGAACTTCAAAAGGACATTGACATGTTGGTGGATTGGGCAGACAAGTGCCAGATGATGATCAATGCAGAGAAGTGAGAGATGATTCATTTTCACAGGAAGAATATGGTGAGACAGTAAAATAAAATAAAAGGAGAAACTGTAAAGGAGGTGCACGAACAGTGGGACCTCGGTATATATGTACATCGGTCATTGAAGATGGCAGGGCATATTGAGAGAGCAGTTAATGAAGCATATAGTATCTTAGGCGTTATTAATAGGGGCATTGAGTATAAGAGTAAGGAAGTCATGTTGAACTTGTATAAGACACTTGTTAGGTCTCATCTGGAGTAGTGTGTCCAGTTATGGGTGTCATACTTGAGGAAGGATATGAAGGCATTGGAGAGAGTAGAGAGGGGATTCACAATAATGATTCCTGGGATGAATAACTGTATGAGGATAGATTGTATCTGTTTTCATTGGAGAAAAGAAGGCTGAGAGGAGACTTGATAGAGGTATTTAAGATCCTGAGGAGTATGGACAGGGTAAACAGTGAGAAACTGTTCCCACTCAAGAGAACATCAAGAGCTCGAGGGAACAGACTCAAAACAATTAGCAAAAGGAGTAAATGTGATGTGAGGAAATTTTTTTCATCCAGAGGGTGGTTGGAGACTCGAGCAAACTTCCTGAAAGGGCGGTGGAGGCAGGTTCAATCGAGGTATTCAAAAAAGAATTGTATTGCTCCTTGAGGAGGGAAATTGTGCAAGGTTACGGGCAGAAGGCAGGACAGACGGGCTAGGTGGAATGCTATTTCAGAGAGCCAATGCAGACTCGATGGGCCAAATGGCCTCCTTCTGCACTGTAAAGATGCTGTGATACTATGAGGATGTTGACAGTGGAGGATTTAGTGATGGTCATGCTATTGAACATCAAGGGACAATGGTTAGGTTCTCCCTTAGTGGAGATGGTCATTGCCTGGCACTTGTGTGGCACAAATGTTACTTGCCACTCGTCAGCCCAAGCCTGGATAATGTCCAGGTCTTGCTGCATTTGAGTATGGACTGCTTCAGTATCGGCAGAGTCACGAATGGTGCTGAGCATTGTGCAATCATCTGCGAACATCCCCACTTCTGACCTTGTGGAGTGAGAAGATACGGGGGGAGGGAAGGGGGTGATGGGAAAGAGGGGAAGGTGCAGGAGGGACGGCATGGGGTAAGGGGTGGAGGGGGGAAGGGGGAGGGAGAAGGAGGGAGGAGCTGGGAAGGGGGAGTGGGGGTTGCAGGGTCAGGGGAGAAGAGTGAGTGGGGGGCAGGGGGGAAGGGCGAGCGGGGGGCAGGGAAGAGGAGAGCGGAGGGAAGCAGGGAGGGCGGGACAGGGAGAGGGGAGGAAGGGGCAGGGAGAGGGGAGGGCAGGACGGGGAGGGCAAACTGGGAGAGGGAGGGAGGTAGGAGGAGGGGAGAGGGGAGGGAGGGGGAGGATGGACCAGGGGAGGGTGGACCGGGAGAGGGAGGGGAGAGGGGAGGGAGGGGGAGGATGGACCAGGGGAGGGTGGACCGGGAGAGGGAGGGGAGAGCGGAGGGAGATGGAGCGTGGACCAGGGGAGGTTGGACCGGGAGAGGGAAGGGAGGGGGAGGATGGACCAGGGGAGGGTGGACCGGGAGAGGGAGGGGGGGGAAGGGCGGGACGGGCAGGGGGGCCCGGGAGGGGGGACTGGGAGGGGGAAGGGGAAGAGGGAAGGGAGGGAGGGGTGGACGGGAGAGGGAAGAGGGAAGGAGTGGGGGAGAGGGGAAGAGGGGGAGCGGGGAGGGGGGAGGGTGGAGGAGGGGGTGTGGAGAGGGGGTGTGGAGGAGGGGGTGTGGAGGAGGTGGTGTGGAGGAGAGGGGGTGGGGAGAAGCGGCCGAAGAAGGAGCTGTGGGCCAAGAGGAAAAAGCAGTAGAAAAGGGAGAGGAGGGAGAAGAAGGAGAGGAGGCCCTCTCTGCACTGGATGGCCAACCTCTTCTGTGCAGCATTGGCACTGACCACCACTGCCCCTAAGCCGGAGTCGAGGGATTGATGGACCTCCTGCGGCCAAAGCACATCACAACAGGCCTGTGAAAGGCTTTCCAGTGATGGGTCACTGAGCTCTTCTTGTCTCTCAGGGCCATGTCTTCACTGGAGCAGTCGAGGGCTGCAAGCATTGAGAACTGTGTGGGCGGCAGAAATTTAGATATGACACCCAGAGTGAGGAAACAGTGATGTCACGACGTGACGGGTGATTCAGAGGCCGCCCACTAGCAGAAGGGCAGGTTTCCTGTGGCTGCATCATTAATGAAGTGGGAAGCAGGCGATTTGGCATGAGAAATGCCACCATTGCAGCCGGCAGGTAAGACATTCTTTTTCCTGCTCGCTACCCCGCTTAGTGGAAATCTGGGATGATCAGGCCACAGACTCAGAATAAGGGGAAGGCTATTTAAGACTGAGGTGAGGAGGAATTTCTTCACTGAGAGGGTGGTGGATCTTTAGGATTCTCTATCCCAGAGGACTGTGGAAGCTCAATCATCGAGCACGTTCAAGATAGTGTTATGGGAAAGAAAGTAAGTGAGAATTTAAGGTAAGGGAGAATTCATTATAAGGGAATAAATTACTTAAATTAGAATCTACAGGCAGGCCAGCGCAAACCAGTAAATCAACAGTTAAACAGTTAAACCAGATGAACTTTGTACACCCGCAGGGCTTGCAATCACCAGCAAGGTCCTGGGAGCTAGACTGGACATGAAGGAATTAAAATAAGATAGATTGGGTGTCCTCGGAGTCAGACTGGAGACTTAAATTGGAAAACAACTAAGATTAAGTGTGCTCTTCATCAGATAGGGGAAGGAGAGATGGTCCCAGCTTAAGTGGGAGGGAAGGTCTCTGCCTGGGTGAAAAGTGGGATGTACCTGATGCCAGAGATGTACGTGATCAGTAAAGTGTAAATATGCTGTACACTTGTAATTTAGCAGAGTGCTATCTCAAGCTGCATTGAGATGGTTCTCTCCTTGCAATTGCTCGAATAAACGATCGTGACCTGTACCTGAGCCTCATGTGGTCCGTTTGTCAAAGCTACCACCACAGTTTGGCATAGTCGGCAGGATACTCTGATCGGATCCTCAGGACGGCTCTGCGAAGTGGGTGAGTATATTTTATTTACCACGTGTAGTAAGTCTACCCGAGAATAATCCGGCCGAGTATCAAAGAATTGGGAGGAGGACTCAGGACAGGACAGGGAGAAGAGGTGCCGGGGTAGGAGGCAAGAGCCGTGCTGGCGGGCTAGCAGTGCTGAAGACGCGCAGGGAGGCCAGACCACTACCCGAAGCAGGAGGCGGAGCCATGATGGAGGATTCCGGTTTGAATTATTACCGTAACCGAAGCCACGTAGGGAGGACAGTCCCCTAATTAAACCGCGAGTATCTAAGTTGTCAGAGCCACATGAACTAATTCTGCAGAGACAAACAGAACAGAATGCTGTCAGCAAAACAGGAGGCAGGAAAATAGGAAAATGTTGTGGAACTTGATTGGGGAACCCTGGACTCCATCACGAGATTCATAGCAGAACAATAGTAAAAATTAATCTAGAAAATGTGGAAGGATAATTGGGGCCTGAAAGATCCCCAACTGAATTTTCTGTAACTTAATAAAATGAATTGATCTAAGTTACAAGAGCTGTTTGTGCTGAAGAGAGAGAGAGAGAGAGAGAGAGAGAGGGGGCAGGGGTGCCCCTAGGGGGGTTAATGAGCAGTGACATGCAGAAGCAGAGGAAATGTGAGCTTCAGCGAGTTTGATTGTCCCTATAGGTGAAACTTCCAAGATCCCTTTATTCCCCCCACTTCTACTTGAAGTTTCATTTAGAGTTAGAGTTTTAAGTCTTTAAGTTCAATTTTATAGGAACACAAATACATACCTTTATATATGAGTTTGTTTGTGTGCATGGAAGCATTCGTATTTGAGCTTTAATGTGTTTTCTTCCGTAAATTGTCATTTGTGTGTGTAGTTCAGCACTTTAGAATCGAAAGCCCAATATTAGATGGGAGGAAAAGTATACTCAAACTTTCTAAAATTTTGAGTATAAGGTTTGAGTTGAGATTTCGGGTAAAAATCGCAATTTGAAGTTATTTTAAAGCTAAAACAGGGTTAGATGAACCAGCCTTTGTACCACCCCCTGGCAGACTATTATCACCAGCTTCCAAGCTGATTGGGATTGATACATACGAGTTGGTATTCTAAAATTCTGAGGGAAAAAAAGATTACCTGAAATTCAAAAGGATTCTAGGGAAACCAAAAGATGTAAACACACGGTCTAGGTGGTTCCAATGAATAAAATGGGGTTTCTTTTGAAGAGATGAATTAAATATTAAAGGAAATCTGCATTCCAACAGGACTGTCATTTGAATTTGGGACAATCTTCAGATGTAAATTGCAGTGTAATTTAACAGGTTACTTTGAATAACGAGGATGCTATCCAAAGATAAAGAATTTGTCGATAATCATATGGGATTTCTAATCTGGATACAAATCATTACACATGAAAAAGAGGTTGTTTTAATTTTGATAGTGTAAATTACATTTCTTACAAAGTTTAAAATTTTGAGGTTTGGTTCGTGGTAAAGTTCTCAAAGGGGAATTTTCATTTTAAAGGGCTTTTGACAACAATTGGCACTAATTCAAATGCTGCAAGTTTTTGTATTTGTAAGTCTGTTCCAAAATATGAAGCTAAGCTCAAGACCTTGACAAAGTTTGGCAGAAATCTAATTTTTGGCCGAGGTAATGAATCTGGGATAATTCTAAAAGAAACGGGTCAGACACAATTTATTGGGGTACTTTTGAGAAAATAAAATGTCGTTTGAGAAGAAGATAAGGACGCAAAACATGTCAATGCCTCATTTCTGTTTTAAAACTGTTATGAAAATACTTTATTGGACTTCAAAGTCTCTCCAGGCAACCTGAACAAGATAAGATGGTAGCTGTTGCATGTGTAAAATGGTATGAGGAGAAAGAGTTAGGGAAAGAGGACACAATATACAAACTGTTTTCAGGGAAGTGAATTTGATAATCTGGCCATCAACTGAGACATTGGAACCGCACAGGGGGAGATAAGCAAATATCTAGACACAGAGATCCTCATTGACATGGAATAGTTAATGCGGCCTAAAGAGGAAGGAAACATTTTAAACGATCAAGACAATAGAGAAACTGAACTCAAGGGAATCTTAGGATGAGCATGGTCAGGGAAAAAAAACTTAGAGGTAATACTATGTGGAACCTATAGTTCAGGCAATTGAAAGGGCAGGAGAAATAATACTTAACAACAATTTACCACAAGGTTGATACAGGTAAAGGGAAAGCTGGAAAAAGGCTAAATAGATGCATTACTGATTGTATTAATGTGCCTGCGAGGTACAAAAAGTAAGGCCACAGGATTAACACCATGATGACAGAGTTAAGCGGCTCCGAGAGAGAGAACCGTCACTGGAAGTGAAGATACTGAGCCATTGAAAAATAGGATAAGAAGGTGCATTGTAGAGTTGTGGAGGCAGTTTAAGGAATTGAGGTCTGATGTGGGACAGCAGCAGGAGACAGTAGACTGAAAGGAGTGGAGGGGGCCTATCCAGATAGATTCAGATCAGGGAACTCATTTCACAGGAAGAATCATTAAAGAAATGTATAAATTTAAATTTAAACAGAAATTCCGCATTCCCTACCAGCCACAGAGCTCGGGGATGGCGGAAAGGATGAACCAAACTTTAAAAAAAAACATCAATCACAAAAGCAATTCAAGAGACAGGGAACAGCCCAATATTCTAATGCGCCTTAGGGCTACCCCAAGCAGGACCGCCGGGTTCACCACATTTAAAATAATGACAAGGAGAGCAATACATTTACCCGAGGGAATCATAGTAGGAGGGGGAGATGTAGGACTACTAAAAGGAAGGGTGCAAGACTACGTGAGGAAAATGAGTAAGCAAGTGCATGAGTTAAGGAAGGAAGTCAGAGACCGACAGGTGATTAAGGATGTGGAAACAGCAAATCCAAAGAGCAACAATGGACCACCCCCCCACATCCAAGTGGGGAATAAGGTGATGGTCAAGGTGAGCCCAGAGCGAACAGGCATGGACCATACGAGGTAATTATGACAGGTGGTACATGGGCACTTGTAGATATGAGAACGGGAATTAAATGGAAACATTACATACAGTTAAAGATACATGACAATTGACCAAGCGGTAACCCGGACAATGGGAGCTGATGTTAATGTCTCCACAGATCTACGATCCTGGTCGTGGGTGCGTCAGTACCGTCAACAAGGTCGGGGATCAGCACTGCTTGTCCCGCACCGCAGGAGGAACTTTGCACGGACAGGACCACTATGTTTGGCTACCTTGGGCTAGGCCAAGGACCAAAAGGGGCGACTGTTAGGGGGAAGATAGTAAATGAGAGTTTATGGTAAGGGAGAATTCATTATAAGGGAATGAATTATTTAAATTAGAATCTACAGGCAGGCCAGCGCAAACCAGTAAATCAACAGTTAAACAGTTAAACCAGATGAACTTTGTACACCCGCAGGGCTTGCAATCATCAGCAAGGTCCTGGGAGCTAGACTGGACATGAAGGAATTAAAAATAAGATAGATTGGGTGCCTGGGAGTCAGACTGGAGACTTAAGTTGGAAAACAACTAATATTAAGTGTGCTCTTCAACAGATAGGGGAAGGACAGATGGTCCCAGCTTAGATGGGAGGGAAGGTCTCTGCCTGGGTGAAAAGTGGGGTGTACCTGATGCCAGAGATATATGTGATCAGTAAAGTATAAATATGCTGTACACTTTTAATTTATCAGTGTGCTATTTCAAGTTGCCTTGAGATGGTTCTCTCCTTGCAATTGCTTGAATAAATGATCCTGACCTGTACCTGAGCCTCCTGTGGTCTGTTTGTCAATAGGTTTCTGGATTGTAATAACGTTAAGACATATGGGGCTAGTGGGGAAAATTGGCATTGATTAGATGATCAGCCTTGCTCTGTTTGAATGGTGGAGCATGCTCAATGGGCCGAATGGCCTACTCTTGCTCCTATTTCCTATGTTCGCCACAACAATCATCTCAGCAGTACGAGTTCTGTTTGCTGAAGGAAGAATTCCTGACAGATTAATATGTGGTAATGGAATTCAGTTCACATCCAGGGAAGTTATGGAATTTGCTGAACAGTATGGGTTCAACATCATCAGCTCACCACCCCTTTCCTGCCTTCGAGGACATGGGTTTATCGAATGCATGACCAGACAGTCGAAGGAATGCTTGTGAAATGCCGGGGAACAAGGAAGACCCAAACCTTGCCTCATTGTCACTCCGATCAACACCTCTCAAGGAGGACATTAAATTACCTACAGTCTTGTTGAATGGAAGAAAATATAAGACTGCTCTGCCAAGCAAAATACATCCTCTGAGTGACCAGGAGAAAGTAAGGCAAAAACTCACTGAAGCACATCAAAGAGGAGGTCACTTCAACAAACATGTTAAATCCCCACCTGAGCTGCTGAAAGGACAAAGTTTAATATACAGGAGGCAATCATGAAAACCTGGAGCCCAGCAAAAGTTGTTGCTGAAGCAGAGACACCAAGGTCATATGTAAGAAGACTGTAACTGGTAAGCAAATGAGAAGAAACAGGGTTGATTTTCGACCTACACCAGAGCTGGAAAAACAGAAAAGACCATCGACAACACCGGGAAAGATCAATATCCAGAGAGACAACATTGACAACATGAGCAGAAAATGACACAACATTAGCAACAGCAATCATAACTGCTGCAATGCCAGGAACAACACACACATCATCACCTGTGCAGCATGCAGACTTACCACCAAGAGCAAAGAATGTCAAATTTACATGATCTAAGCGATAATGTGAATAACGTTTTTAGAAAAGAATACATGCTATCCAAGGCTCTAAGAAGGGTTCAGTTAATTTCCAAAAGTCGATTAATAATCTTCTTTAGTTTCAAAAAGACAATGATTAGAACAGTTACATTGATAGGGTCTTTAAGTTTTAAAGAAAGAAGGGTGTTCTATATTGTTGTATTATCTATAAATGTCTGTAAAGACCTAGGAACTAATTGTGAAGTATAAGTTCTCCAGGGGACCACATTTCACAGTTGCACTAGAGAGTTACATGATGTGCAGCAGAACCAGTTCAAACATACGAACAAGGAGCAGGAGTAGGCCATTCGGCCTCGTGAGCCTGCGCTGCCATTCAATAAGATCATGGCTGATCTGATAGTAACCTCAAATCTGCATCCCGTCTACCCCGATAGCCGATCACCCCCTTGCTTCCCAAGAATCTATCCAGCTCTGCCTTAAAAATTTTCCGACTCTGGAACTTTCTTCCTGAAAAGATGCGAGAAGCAAAGACTCATGAACCTCAGGGAAAAAAAATCACCTCATCTCTGTTTTAAATGGGCAACCCCTTATTTTTCAACAGTGACCCCCTGGTTCTAGATTCTCTCGCATTCTCTCTACATCCACCCTGCCACTGGTGGCCAGATTCCAGTTGGGTTTCTTGGTCTGGAGTACAGAAAATATATGTTTCAATTCCTCTGTTGCTGATGCTGTTGTTTAAAAAGAATCACTGCAGATGCACGCTCTTTTTTCTGAATGTCAGGTTATAACCATTCAAGATTAGCTTTGCATCCATATTGCTGCTACTTTGTAACTAAGCTTTGCTCTGTGCTTTAATGTACATTTGAACAAAAGTAATCAGGTTTGGAGGAATTAGGTCTGCACTCCAAATCCAGCTGGGAATGGGCAGATAAGAACATAGGAACAGGAGAAGGCCATTCAGCCCATCGAGCCTGTTCCACCATTCAATACGATCATGGCTGGTTAACACTCCAATGCCTAATACCCACACTATTCCCATTGTTAATCAGAAATTTACCAATCTCTCCCTTTGTCATACTCAATGACTGAGCTTCCACGGCCCTCTGGGGTAGAGAATCCAAAAAAATTCACAACCCTCTGAGTGAAGAAATTTCTCCTCATCTCGGTCCTACGTGGCTTCCCCCTTATTTTGAATTTGTGTCCTCTGGTTCTCGACTCCCCAACCAGGGGAAACATCTCACCTGCATTGACCCTGTCTATTCCTTTCAGTATTTTGTAAACTTCAATGAGGTCACCTCTCATTCTTTGAATCTAGAGAATACAGGCCCAGTTTCTCCAATCCTCCAAGGTGATCAGGCACTCATATCTCAGAACAATAACTGGGGTTTTAGCAGGTCTCTGGAGACAGGCTGGGAGGTGGGAGGGCTGGAAAAATTGCAGCAGGTGTCAGGAGGTGGGAATGGCAATAGTTTGCATCTTAATCCAAATAACTGGCCCATTAACAGCCATTTTAGAGCCTCTCCAGCACTTTGGAATGGTCCCTCACCCCATGGAGAGGCCGCTGCCACGTACATTGAGGTGGCAGGTGGATGTGGAGAGAATGTTTCCTCTTGTGGGAGAATCTGGTCACTGTTTAAAAATAGGAGATCGCCCATTTAAGACAGAGATGAGGAGAACTTCTCTCTCAGTGGGTAGTGAGTCTTTGGAACTCTCTTCCTCAAAAGGCGGTGGAAGCAAAGTTTGGATGTTTTTAAGGCTGAGGGAGATAGGTTCTTGATTAACAAGGGGGTGAAAGATTATTGGGGGTTAACAGGAATGTGGGGTTAAGGTTACATTCAGATCTGCCATGATCTTATTGAATGGCGGAGCAGGCTCGAGGGGCCGAGTGGTCAACTCCTGCTCCTAATTCGTATGTTTGTATCTATGTTCATATCACTGTAGGCAGTAGGCACTACAGATAATTTCTTAGTCCTCTTCCTTCAGGTTATGGAAAGATGAATTGTAGTTGCAGCAAGTATTCACAGTGTGCAGCTGACGTCAATTGTTCCTAAACTTAAATATCCAGCATAACCAGCATCATACCGTAGCTATTATACTTAGGTTTTATGCATCTGTTTGTACCAGGGCTCACAGTCCATCCAGAGCGTGCACAAATATTAGCTCTGAAAGCAAAATTTGTCAGTGTTAATTATGAAATTCTTCTTCAAACCACTATTCATTTTATTTGTTATACTTAGAAAAGGTGTTTGTTTATTTTCCTTTGGCTGTGTTATCTATTGGATCATTCACATTGCCATTATAAATTATACACCAAGGTATTCCCTGATGAGTTAGCAAGTTTGTCCAGTGAGCAGCAATCCCTCCCAGGCCCCAGGTGCAATTTCTGTGCTGTATGGGTTGGCTGATCTTCGTTGGGCTGATAGTTGGAATAATGGAACTGGCCTCTGAGTCATCAGAAAAGGAGAATATTGGCCAACTTGCCATTCCTGCTTGATATCTAGCTATTCCCTCCAGAATGTGATAACAAGATTGGGCTCTGCTGTGATGCCTCAAAGATCCACTAGGTGCTGCTTTTCATTGTCAATGTCCACATGTCATCGGGTGACTGAAAAGTTGAACCAAAAGAATTCTTCAAAAATGCTAACTGCATAATCCTCAAAGCAGTTTGAGATGCCCTGAGCCTGTTTTGCCCCCAGCATTCTAGTGTTCAACATGCTGATTTACTCAGGCTGATGAACAAGTACTTGCTTCTCCTTTTGTAGGTATTCATAGGAACATAGGAACAGATGAAGGCCATTCAACCTGCTCTGCCATTCAATAAGTTCATGGCTGATCGAACACTTAAATGCCTTTTACCCACACTATCCCTAGAACCCTTTACGTTATTGTTAATCAGAGATCTATCAATCTCTGCCTTAAATATACTCAATGACTGAGCTTCGATGGCCCTCTGGGGTAGATAATTCCAAAGACTCACAACCCTCTGAGTGAAGAAATTTCTCCTCATCTTGCTCCTAAGTGGCTTCCCCCTTATGCTGAAATTGTGTCCCCTGGTTCTAGACTTCCCAACCAGGGGAAACATCTTACCTGCATCTACCCTGTCTATTCCTTTAAGTATTATGTAGATTTCAATGAGATCACCCCTCATTCTTCAAAACTCAAGAAACCCAGTTTCCCCAACCTCTCTTCATAGGGCAGCCCCAGCATCCCCGGAACAAGTCTGGTGAACCTTAGTTGCACTTCCTCTATGGCAATAATATCCTTTCTGAGGTAAGGGGACACTCTGCACATCTGTTCCTTCTTCAAAATTGGATAGCCTCAATTTTTTTCACATTATATTCTATCTGCCACCTTATATTCTGTTCTTACCCATTCACTAAGTGGTCAAATTCTCCTGTAGCCGCTTTACATCTTCCTTACAACACACATTCCCACCGAGCCAAACTTGGAAATATTACATTTGGTCCCCACATCCAAATCATTGATATATATTACGAACAGCACTGTGAAGCCAATAAAAAAATTGGGAAAGAGAAATATTAGAGAATAGAAAAGAGGGGACAAGTAACTTCACCCTCTTTTCTTTAGATATTACCAGCTCTTTCCCAGCAACTTTATCTTTAATCTCAGATTTTTTTTATATCTAGCCAGCCATCGAATTGCATTTGGCTCCATTATCCATTCTCTCATGGTCTTTCTCTCTTTTCAGCTTTCAACCTATTTCGGTACTATCTTTTAGACCTTTAAATCTCCTTCTATCTTGTTTCAGAATTATCTTTTAGGAATATGATCTAAATCAAGCTTCAAAATAAAAATGCCATTAGTAGTTTTGTATTCAATGAATCCACTGATCTCTGCACGCCACCTCTAACATTATTATTCAATTAAATAATTGCCCAAACTGTTTTCAAATGTTTGCTTTTTGTGCAGAAATAAGCAATTAATTTTCCCACACTTTCTAATACTTTCTAATTCTTGTGAACACGGTGGGAGAAAAGCAGTATATTTAAGGTCATTCTCTTGTTCACACAATAGCATTTCTGGAAATCGGTTTATATAGGTTGTAGCTCCTTTTTATCTAAGTAAAAGGGGTAAGTAATGAACCAGCCTTCAGAATTAATTATGCATCTTAATATGTCCAGCGATGTTCAAAGATCTAGTTACTAAAGTAAGAAAGAGTATCAATGGGAAACACAGCATCTGAGTGCAAACACCATGAATACAGCTCATTAACCTCTTTTTGATGTCTGATACTCATAAATCAGGCCATCAACCCATTTTGAGACAAAAAGTTGGAAGATGTGACAATCCCAAAGTGTATTTTATTTCTCTCCCTTCATGTTATATATCATTTCCAAGTTTAGGAAGACAAATAGTCAATTCTCAAACTTTGATTGATGTTACTGAAATGTTGATGTTGTGTGATAATGGTGTGGTAAGATTTCTCAATTCTGCTCTGTAGAGAGCATGATGTAGAGAATACCTCATATGACCAGCCATGGATGTGAATATGCATTTACACCCTGTGGTAAAGTCTGTTATAATGATGCTCTGTATCTACCATACAATCAAAAAAAACTTTTTAAAATCCCCCTTGATAGCGACAAATTGTGGTTTTTAAACAGGCTGGTAATCTATGATTATAAAATGTTATTGACAACTACAAACTGGTACACTGAGACAGATAACATCTATTCATATAGAATCTTTAACGTGGAACTTGTTTGAAGGTGGTTCATGGAGGCAGGAGGAAAATGGATACCTTGCCAAAGAAGGGATGATTAGATGGGGTGGTTAGAAGCTTAATCAAAGATAAGATATAAGGAGATAGAAAGGTGGAGAGACTTAGAGTGCAAATTCCACAGTCTAGAGTGTCGGTGACTGAAAGTCGTCATGGCTAATGGGACAAAAAAGGCACAAGACGTGGGGTCAAAACAGTAGATTTCATGAGGAGATAGGTTACAAAAATGGGGAAAGTTGAGGCAATTAAGGGATTTGAAGACTTGGATAAGAGTTTTACTGCATTGGGAGATCAAGAACAACAGTAGATCAGCAAGGTCAGGAACAATGGGTGAGTGGAATTTGCTGCTGGATAGAATGCACACAGCAGGATTTTACAAGCTGAGTTTATAGAGGGTAGAGGATGAAAAGCTTGCCAGGAGAGCATTGTAATAGTCAGGTTACAGGTGACAAAGGTTTTTGAAGGAAGCTTTTTGAGGCAGTTGGGCTGATATAGGGAGAGTCAGACAATGTTACAGATATAGATATAAAAACAAAAAACTGCGGATGCTGGAAATCCAAAACAAAAAATAAAAAATACCTGGAAAAACTCAGCAGGTCTGGCAGCATCGGTGGAGAAGAGTACAGTTGACATTTCGAGTCCTCATGACCCTTCAACAGAACAAGTTGTTCTGATTCTGTTCAACAGAAAAAGTTCTGTTGAAGGGTCATGAGGACTCGAAACGTCAACTGTACTCTTCTCCACCGATGCTGCCAGACCTGCTGAGTTTTTCCAGGTATTTTTTTTTTGTTGTTGCAGATATAGAAAAATGCGAACTGTGGAATAAAAGTTTTGGAGTTGGATGCTCAGCTCTGGATGGTTTGGTTCAATGAGGCCAAGATTAATGGAAAGTGAGTGAGGAAATAAATTTCAGTTGGTCCAAAAGTTTACCTGTTTATGGTGGATGAAGGACAGAATCACTGCGGCACAGAAGGAGGCCTTTTGGCTCATTATGTCTGCACCGGCTCTCCAAATGAGCATTATGACCCAGTGCCATTGCTCTGGCTTTTCCCCATACACCTGCACATTGAATATTTGAATACAAACATCGCATTTGCTTCTTTTGCAAATCACTTTAAATCTATGTATGCCTTCTGGTTCTTGATCCTTTTATGAGTAGGAAATGGTTCACCTTCTCCACTCTGTCCAGCCCCCTCATGATTTTGAACATCTCGAGCAAATCTCCTCCTAGCCTTCTCCCCTCCAAGGGAAATGGTCCCAGTTTTTCTGATCTATCTTTATAGCTGACGTTTCTCATTCCTCATTCTTGTAATCCTCTTCTACACTTTCTCCAATGTGTTCACATCTTTCCTATAATGTGGCACCCAGAATTGTACACAATACTCCAGCTGTGGTCTAACCAGTGTCTTATATAAATTCAGCATAACCTCCCTGCTCTTGTACTCTATTCCCCTATTAATAAAGCCCAGGATACTATTTGCTTTATTCACTGCTCTCTCCACCTGTCCTACCATCTTCAATGATCTATGCACATGTACACCCAGGTTTTTCTGCTCCTGCAGCTCCCTCAAAATTTCCCCCCTTATTTTATATTGATTGATGCCTTTCCAAGTCCATGACAGCTCAGCCTGTTTTGAAGCACAGCTTGCTACATGAACTATTAAATTCCTCATTTCAATGTGGATTATAAATGACACCAACAGCATTTTGCTAAAGGGGCTTCACACACTGATCCATATTGTTCCACTTTCGTGACACTTGGTTTCATCAGACGCAATTTTATTTCAAGAAGCAATGCAAATAGTTGGCGCCCCGAGTTCGAGTGGGCAGTGAGGCCACATGAAGTTGTCCAGATGGGACTTTTCCAGCACATTTGACGCTCTCTTCATTACCTGAGAATCCGGCATCAAGACCGCGCCCCGCCCATTGCTCATCAGGTGCGTGGAAAGCGCGTGCCCCGCCGGCTCAGCCAATCACTGCAGCCGGACACGGTGCACTGAGCCGCGATTGTCCAATCATCAGCGAGCAACTCATCTCCCATTGTTATTGATCTCTCAATGCATTAAAAAGCTGATCCAAGTCTTCAAATCCCTCAATTGCCTCAACTTTCCCCATTCATAGTCAAGGGAGACAAAGTCTCAAACTCCTCCTGGTGTTTTATCGCGGAGAGACTTTTCAAAAAGAGACTTCACTTTCTGTGAAGGGGAAAGTGACATTTCAGGAATGGGTCTTTTTTCACACTCCCACTTCTCAGGATGCAGTTTGCTTTCAGGCATTGAAAAACAACCATTCATGATGCATCTCCAATCATCATCTTTCTCAAGCAGCCAAAAAAAAAAGCTCCTAAATGGTTAGAAATATCCTGAAGTTCCTCATGGAACAATAACATGACCAGTGACGGTAAAGTGAAAAAGTTAAACATGATAGAAAGATAATTTTTTTGCCATTCAAAACTGAGCCTCTCCCAGATCCCCTGCTCAACCCTCTCAGGAGACAAATGCATTTTAAATAAAAACAGAAAATGCTGGAAAAACTCAGCTGCTCTCACTCTGTGGAGAGAGAAACAGAGTTAACGCTTCGAGTCTGTCTGACTTCTTCAGAGCTGCATTTGCAATACTTTGTTGTCTTTGTTCTTATTCCGGTAATTATTCCTTTTCGTACACTTACTCCTGGATTACCAGTATTCCCAAATGTGGTCTGAACTCAGCAGAATTTCTGTAGACCTGTGCTCCATTTTTTTTGATGATCTAACCCAACATTTAATTTGTTTTTCAGCATTGTATCAACATTAAAAGTGAAAACAACTACTGATGATTTCAAACTACTTTCTACATTAGCAACCGTTAATTCCATCCATTATATATACATGTAACAATGTTTCCCCTCATATACAATGTTCTGTTTACCAAAGTATATAGGTCAGTCATTACTAACGCCGAGATAAAAACAAAAAACTACTGCGGATGCTGGAAATCCAAAACAAAAACAGAATTACCTGGAAAAACTAACGCCTTGTCTGCGAACAGACCTTCCTGGTTCATGTATTGTATTCCCAAGGCTGCTAAAGGATTCACTAGGTTCTGAATTTCCATAAGCAGGTATGTCTTTCTGAAGTCACGTCAACCTTAAAGGGACCCTGCTCACAAACTGCTTAAAGCAGTAAAGGTGATAGAATGGTTGCCTATTAAAAACATGCTTAATCTCAGAAGGTTAAATAATGAATCTGTGGCAAAATCTCAAGTTTAGTTGTGATTAGTTCCCTTCAAAAGTGAGTTAGATTTTATATTCAACATTTAAATATAATGTATTCTACTTCCATTCGTTCTTCATTTTGTCCCTTTTTGAAAGCTGTTCCCTCTATCCTTACATTGTTCCCCTCACTATGTTACACACCAAGGCAATGAGACAGCCAAAAGAATAAGCATGGACAACAATTTACTGATTTATCAATCTAGTTTAACACTGCAGTGCAGGAATGAGAGAGTGCTGCATAGTCATAGATTGCTGTCAGGAAGATATAATAATTCTCATAATGTTATTGGAATTTGTGGTAAATTAGAGATATCTGTGTCTGTGTGTGTGAGAGAGACTTAATTGGATTAAATGGTAAACATGGGGGAAGTTTAGAATGTAAGGTGTGAAAGGACATTTGCATTTTTAAATAAACTAGATTTAAATAGACTAGATTGTTTTCAAAGGAGGAGTGAAATGTGTCACCGGGCCAGGTGAAGTTTAGAAACAATGTGTTTGTTTTTTCCAAAAGGTTACTGGTAAAACTTAGTGCTATGAGAGATTTTTATTATAAGAAAGGTAAAGTCCAAAGACACAGTGAAACAGTGGGAATTTGCATTCAAAGGGGAAAATAAGTATAAAAGGAATGAAGGCTGTGTGCAAGGGTAAGTATTTTTAAGATCTAACAGGTGTAAGAAGCCTCCAGAATCTATGTTTTCAAAGAACTGAAGTTAAGAAAACTCAGTTTGAATTGGACAGGTTCAGGGTATTGTGTGTCACCTTGCCTGGCTCTTTTGAAATCTATGCATCTTCCTGTTGCCTTAATGGAAGTGTAACTGGGAGTCAAATTAAGTAGTTGATTTAGAAGTTACTATCGTAGTAATTTGTAGAATTAGATATCTGCTTAAAAATCACTTTTCTGTTCAATAAATGTTCAATTTAGTTTTGTAAAAAGACTTGGTGGTCTTATCACTGCTGAATTCAAGACACACATCTCGAAATTTATAAAAACTGCCAAACAAGTTGTGGCAGTTGTTTCAAGTTTCCCTTTGAATCACAATGTTTGGCTCTACCAGACTCTGTATGGCTGTGTTTGGCGCTGTCTGGCTCAGCTTGTCTCTGCTTGGCACTGTTTGGCTCTGCCAGGCTCTGTTTGGCTCTGTGTGGTTCTATTTAGCTCTGCCAGGCTCTGTCTGGCTCTGTTTGGCTGTCTTTGGCTCTGCCAGGCTCTGCTTGGCTCTGTTTGGCTCTGCCAGTCTCTGTTTGGCTCTGTCAGGCTCTCTTTGTTTCTGTTTGGCTCTACCAGGCTCTGCTTGGCTCTCTCTGGCTCTGCCAGGCTCTTTTTGCCTCTTCCTGTCTCTGTTTGGTTCTGCCAGACTCTGCCAGGCTCTGTTTGTCTTTCCAAGCTCTGCCAGTATCTGCCAGACCATGTTTGGCTCTGCCAGGCTGTGTTTCGGTCTTTATGGTTCTGCCAGGCTGTAGAGGTTCTGTCTGGCTCTTCCAGACTCTGCCATACACTGTTTGGCTCTGCTTGGCAGTGTTTGGATCTGTGAGGCTCTGTATGGCTGTGCCAGATCTGTTTGGCTCTGTCTGGCTCTAGCAGGCTCTGTTTGGCTCTGTTTGCCTCTGTTTGGCTCTGACAGGCTCTTATTTGCTCTGCCAGACTCTGTTTGGCTCTGCTTGGCTTTGTTTGGCTCATATAGCTCTGCAAGGCTCTGTTTGGCCTTGTCAGGCTCTGTATGGCTCTGTGTGGTTCTATTTGGATCTGCCAGGCTCTGCTTGGCTTTGTTTGGCTCATATAGCTCTGCAAGGCTCTGTTTGGCCTTGTCAGGCTCTGTATGGCTCTGTGTGGTTCTATTTGGATCTGCCAGGCTCTGCTTGGCTCTGTTTGGCTCTACCAGACTCTGTATGGCTCTGTTTGGTTCTCTCTGGCTCAGCTTGTCTCTGCTTGGCACTGTATGGCTCTGCCGTGCTCTGTTTGGCTCTGTGTGGTTCTATCTGGCTATGCCGGGATCTGTTTGGCTCTGTTTAGCTCTGCCAGGCTCTGTCTGGCTCTGATTGGCTGTCTTTGGCTCTGCCAGGCTCTGCTTGGCTCTGTTTGGCTCTGCCAGGCCCTGTTTGGTTCTGTTTGGTCCTCTTTGGCTCTGCCAGGCTCTTCTTGCCTCTTCCTGGCTCTGTTTGGCTCTGTCAGGCTCTGTTTGTCTCTGCCAGGCTCTGTTTGGCTCTGTTTGACTCTGTTTGACTCTGGTTGACTCTGGTTGACTCTACTAGGCCCTGTTTGGCTCTGCCAGGCTCTGTTTGGTTCTGTTTGGCTCTGCCACGTACTGGTTAGCTCTGCTAGGCTCTGTTTAGTTATTTCGCTCTGCTAGGCTCTGTTTGGCTCTGCCAGTCTCTTTATGGCTCTGTTTGGCTCTGCCAGGCTCCGTATGGCTCTGTTTGGCTCTGTTTGGCTTTGCCAGGCACTGTTTGGCTCTCTTTGACTCTCTTTGGCTCTGCCAGGCTCTGCAAGGCTCTGTCTGGCTCTACCAGACTCTGCCAGGCTCTGTTTGGCTCTGTCTGGTTCAGCTTGTCTCTGCTTGGCACTGTTTGTCTCTGCCAGGCTCTGTTTGGCTCTGTTTGACTCTGTTTGACTCTGGTTGACTCTACTAGGCCCTGTTTGGCTCTGCCAGGCTCTGTTTGGTTCTGTTTGGCTCTGCCACGTACTGGTTAGCTCTGCTAGGCTCTGTTTAGTTATTTCGCTCTGCTAGGCTCTGTTTGGCTCTGCCAGTCTCTTTATGGCTCTGTTTGGCTCTGCCAGGCTCCGTATGGCTCTGTTTGGCTCTGTTTGGCTTTGCCAGGCACTGTTTGGCTCTCTTTGACTCTCTTTGGCTCTGCCAGGCTCTGCAAGGCTCTGTCTGGCTCTACAAGACTCTGCCAGGCTCTGTTTGGCTCTGTCTGGTTCAGCTTGTCTCTGCTTGGCACTGTTTGTCTCTGCCAGGCTCTGTTTTGCTCTGTGTGCTTCTATTTGGCTCTGGGGCTCTGTTTGGCTCTGTTTGGCAGTCTTTGGCTCAGCCAGACTCTGCTTGGCTCTGTATTGGCTCTGCTAGGCTCTGTTTGGCTCTGCCAGGCTCTTGTTTGTTTCTGTTCAGCTCTGCCAGGCTCTTTTTGTCTCTTCCTGGCTCTGTTTGACTCTGCCAGACTCTGCCGGGAACTGTTTCTCTTTCCTTGCTCTGCCAGTATCTGCCAGGCCATGTTTGGCTCTGCCAGGCTATGCTTCAATCTTTTTGGTTCTGCCAGGCTCTGGAGGTTCTGTTTGGCTCTTCCGGCTCCGCTTGTCTCTGTTTGGCTCTACCAGACTCTGTATGGCTGTGTTTGGCGCTGTCTGGCTCAGCTTGTCTCTGCTTGGCACTGTTTGGCTCTGTCAGGTTCTGTGTGGTTCTATTTGGCTGTGCCAGGCTCTGTTTGGCTCTCTTTGCCTCTTTTTTGCTCTGCCAGGCTGTGCTTGGCTCTGTTTGGCTCTACCAGACTCTGTATGGCTCGGTTTGCCTCTGCCAGGTTCTGTTTGGCTCTGTTTGGCTCTGCCGTACACTGCTTGGCTCTGCTTGGCAGTGTTTGGATCTGTGAGGCTCTGTATGGCTATGCCAGGTCATGCCAGGCTCGGCTTCGCTCTGTTTGGCTCTGCCAGATCTGTTTGGCTCTGTTTGGTTCTAGCAGGCTCTGTTTGGCTCTGTTTGCCTCTGTTTGGCTCTGACAGGCTCTTATTTGCTCTGCCAGACTCTGTTTGGCTTTGCCTGACTCTGTTTGGCTCAGTTAGCTCTGCCAGGCACTGTTTGGCCTTGTCAGGCTCTGATTGGCTCTGCCAGGCTCTGTTTGGCCCTGTCAGGCTCTGTTTGGTTCTACCAGGCTCTGTTTGCCTCTGCCAGGCTCCACCAGGCTTTGTTTCGCACTGCCAGGTTCTGCCGGGCTCTGATTAGCTCTGCCGGGCTTTGTTTAGCTCTGTTTGCCTCTCTTTGGCTCTGCCAGACTCTCTTTGGCTCAGTTAGCTCTGCCAGGCACTGTTGGGCCTTGTCAGGCTCTGTTTGGCTCTGCCATACACTGTTTGGTTCTGCTTGGCAGTGTTTGGATCTGTGAGGCTCTGTATGGCTATACCTGGTTATGCAAGGCTCGGCTTCTTTCTGTCTGTCTCTGCCAGATCTGTTTGGCTCCGTTTGGTTCTACCAGGCTCAGTTTGCCTCTGCCAGGCTCTACCAGGCTCTGTTTTGCTCTGTGTCGCTCTGCCAGGTTCTGTTTGGCTCAGGGTGGCTCTGCCGGGCTCTGTTTGGCTCTGTCTGCCTCCCTTTGGCTCTGCCAGGCTCTTTATTGCTCTTTTTGGCACTGCCAGGCTCTGTTTGGCTCTACCAGACTCTGTATGGCTCTGTTTGGCTCTCTCTGGCTCAGCTTGTCTCTGCTTGGCACTGTATGGCTCTGCCAGGCTCTGTTTGGCTCTGTGTGGTTCTATTTGGCTGTGCAAGGATCTGTTTGGCTCTGTTTAGCTCTGCCAGGCTCTGTCTGGCTCTGATTGGCTGTCTTTGGCTCTGCCAGGCTCTGCTTGGCTCTGTTTGGCTATGCCAGGCCCTGTTTGGCTCTGTTTGGTTCTCTTTGGCTCTGCCAGGCTCTTCGTGCCTCTTCTTGGCTCTGTATGGCTCTGCCAGGCTCTGTTTGGCTCTGCCAGGCTGTGTTTGGCTCTGCCAGGCTCTGTTTGTTTCTGTTTGGCTCTGCCAGGCTCTGCTTGGCTCTGCCAGGCTCTGCTTGGCTCTGCTTGGCTCTGTCTGGCTCTGTTTGGTTCTCTGTGACTCTGCTTGACTCTACTAGGCCCTGTTTGGCTCTGCCAGGCTCTGTTTAGTTCTGTTTCCCTCTGCTAGGCTCTGTCTGGCTCTGCCAGTCTCTTTATGGCTCTGTTTGGCTCTGCCAAGCTCCGTATGGCTCTGTTTTGCTCTGTTTAGCTTTGCCAGGCACTGTTTGGCTCTCTCTGACTCTCTCTGGCTCTGCCAGGCTCTGCAAGGCTTATCCACCATTAACTGATTTCTTCTCCACCGATGCTGCCAGACTTGCTGAGTTTTTCCAGGTAATTCTGTTTTTGTTCTGCCAGGCTCTGATTGGCTCTACCAGACTCTGCCAGGCTCTGTTTGGCTCTGTCCGGTTCAGCTTGTCTCTGCTTGGCACTTTTTGGCTCTGCCAGGCTCTGTTTGGCTCTGTGTGGTTCTATTCGGCTGTGCCAGGCTCTCTGTGGCTCTGTTTAGCTCTGTTTGGCTCTGCCAGTCTCCGTCTGCCTCTGTTTGGTGGTCTTTGGCTCTGCCAGGCTCTGTATGGCTCTGTTTGGCTCTCTCTGGCTCGGCTTGTCTCTGCTAGGCACTGTATGGCTCTGCCAGGCTCTGTTTGGCTCTGTGTGGTTCTATTTGGCTGTGCCAGGATCTGTTTGGCTCTGTGTAGCTCTGCCAGACTCTGTCTGGCTCTGATTGGCAGTCTTTGGCTCTGCCAGGCTCTGCCTGGCTCTATTTGGCTATGCCAGGCCCTGTTTGGCTCTGCCAGGCTCTGTTTGGCTCTGTCAGGCTCTGTATGTTTCTGTTTGGCTCTGCCAGGCTCTGTTTGGCTCTGTCAGGCTCTGTTTGGTTCTCTTTGACTCTGCTTGACTCTACTAGGCCCTGTTTGGCTCTGCCAGGCTCTGTTTAGTTCTGTTTCACTCTGCTAGGCTCTGTCTGGCTCTGCCAGTCTCTTTATGGCTCTGTTTGGCTCTGCCAAGCTCCGTATGGCTCTGTTTGGCTCTGTTTGGCTTTGCCAGGCACTGTTTGGCTCTCTCTGACACTCTTTGGCTCTGCCAGGCTCTGCAAGGCTCTTTTTGGTTCCAGCAGACTCTGCCAGGCTCTGTATGGTTCTGTCCGGTTCAGCTTGTCTCTGCTTGGCACTGTTTGGCTCTGCCAGGCTCTGTTTGGCTCTGTGTGGTTCTATTTGGCTCTGCCAGGCTCTGTCTGGCTCTGTTTGGCTCTTCTGGGCTCCGCTTGGCTCTGTTTGGCTCTACCAGACTCTGTATGGCTGTGTTTGGCGCTGTCTGGCTCAGCCTGTCTCTGTTTGGCACTGTTTGGCTCTGCCAGGCTCTCTTTGGCTCTGTGTGGTTCTATCTGGCTCTGCCAGGCTCTGTCAGGCTCTGTTTGGCTGTCTTTGGCTCTGCCAGGCTCTGTTTGGCTCTGTTTGGCTCTGCCAGTCTCTGTTTGGCTCTGTCAGGCTCTCTTTGTTTCTGTTTGGCTCTGCCAGGCTCTGTTTGGCTCTTTTTGGCTCTCTCCGGCTCTGCCAGGCTCTTTTTGTCTCTTCCTGGCTCTGTTTGGCTCTGCCAGACTCTGCCGGGCACTGTTTGTCTTTCCTTGCTCTGCCAGTATCTGCCAGGCAATGTTTGGCTCTGCCAGACTGTGCTTCGCTCTTTGTGGTTTTGCCAGGCTCTGGAGGTTCTGTCTGGCTCTTCCAGACTCTGCCACACACTGTTTGGCTCTGCTTGGCAGTGTTTTGATCTGTGAGGCTCTGTATGGCTCTGCCAGGTTATGCCAGGCTCGGCTTCGCTCTGTTTGGCTCTGTTTGGCTCTAGCAGGCTCTGTTTGGCTGTGACAGGCTCTTATTTGCTCTGCCTGACTCTGTTTGACACTGCTTGGCTTTGTTTGGCTCAGATAGCTTTGCCAGGCTCTGCTTGGCTCTGTTTGGCTCTACCAGACTCTGTATGGCTCTGCCAGGCTCAGCTTTCTCTGCCTGGCACTGTTTAGCTCTGCCAGGCTCTATTTGGCTCTCTTTGGCTTTCTTTGGCTCTGCCAGTCTCTGCTTGGCTCCGTTTGGCTCGACCAGTTTCTGTATGGCTCTGCGTGGCTCTGTCCGGTTCAGCTTGTCTCTGCTTGGCACTGTTTGGCTCTGCCAGGATCTGTTTGGCTCTGTGTGGTTCTATTTGGCTGTGCCAGGCTCTCTGTGGCTCTGTTTAGCTCTGTGTTGCTTTGCCAGTCTCTGTCTGCCTCTGTTTGGCTGTCTTTGGCTCTGCCAGGCTCTGTATGGCTCTGTTTGGCTCTCTCTGGCTCAGCTTGTCCCTGCTTGGCACTGTATGGCTCTGCCAGGCTCTGTTTGGCTCTGTGTGGTTCTATTTGGCTGTGCCAGGATCTGTTTGGCTCTGTTTAGCTCTGCCAGGCTCTGTCTGGCTCTGATTGGCTGTCTTTTGCTCTGCCAGGCTCTGCTTGGCTCTGTTGGCTATGCCAGGCCCTGTTTGGCTCTGTTTGGTTCTCTTTGGCTCTGCCAGGCTCTTTTTGCCTCTTCCTGGCTCTGCTTGGCTCTGCCAGGCTCTGTTTGGCTCCGTCAGGCTCTGTTTGGTTCTCATTGACTCTGCTTCACTCTACTAGGCCCTGTTTGGCTCTGCCAGGCTCTGTTTAGTTCTATTTCACTCTGCTAGGCTCTGTCTGGCTCTGCCAGTCTCTTTATGGCTCTGTTTGGCTCTGCCAGGCTCTGTTTGGCTTTGCCAGGCACTGTTTGGCTCTCTCTGACTCTCTTTGGCTCTGCAAGGCTCTGTTTGGTTCTACCAGACTCTGCCAGGCTCTGTTTGGCTCTGTCCGGTTCAGCTTGGCTCTGCTAGGCTCTGTTTGGCTCTGTGTGGTTCTATTTGGCTCTGGGGCTCTATTTGACTCTGTTTGGCAGTCTTTGGCTCAGCCAGACTCTGCTTGGCTCTATTTGGCTCTGCCAGACTCTGTTTGGCTCTGCCAGACTCTGCTGGGAACAATTTGTCTTTCCGTGCTCTGCCAGTATCTGCCAGGCCATGTTTGGCTCTGCCAGGCTGTGCTTCATTCTTTTTGGTTTTTCCAGGCTCTAGAGGTTCTGTTTGGCTCTTCCGGGCTCCGCTTGGCTCTGTTTGGCTCTACCAGACTCTGTATGGCTGTGCTTGGCGCTGTCTGGCTCAGCTTGTCTCTGCTTGGCACTGTTTGGCTCTGCCAGGCTCTGTTTGGCTCTGTGTGGTTCTATTTGGCTCTGCCAGGCTCTGTCTGGCTCTGTTTGGCTCTTCTGGGCTCTGCTTGGCTCTGTTCGGCTCTACCAGACTCTGTATGGCTGTGTTTGGCGCTGTCTGGCTCAGCCTGTCTCTGCTTGGCACTGTTAGGCTCTGCCAGGCTCTGTTTGGCTCTGTGTGGTTCTATCTGGCTCTGCCAGGCTCTGTCAGGCTCTGTTTGGCTGTCTTTGGCTCTGCCAGGCTCTGCTTGGCTCTGTTTGGCTCTTCCAGTCTCTGTTTGGCTCTGTCAGGCTCTCTTTGTTTCTGTTTGGCTCTGCCAGGCTCTGATTGGCTCTTTTTGGCTCTCTCCGGCTCTGCCAGGCTCTTTTTGTCTCTTTCTGGCTCTGTTTGGCTCTGCCAGACTCTGCCGGGCACTGTTTGTCTTTCCTTGCTCTGCCAGTATCTGCCAGGCTCTGCTTCACTCTTTGTGGTTTTGCCAGGCTCTGTTTGGCTCTGTCTGGCTCTGTTTGGTTCTCTTTGACTCTGCTTGATTCTACTGGGCCCTGTTTGGCTCTGCCAGGCTCTGTTTAGTTCAGTTTCCCTCTGCTAGGCTCTGCCAGTCTCTTTATGGCTCTGTTTGGCTCTGCCAAGCTCCGTATGGCTCTGTTTGGCTCTGTTTGGCTTTGCCAGGCACTGTTTGGCTCTCTCTGACTCTCTCTGGCTCTGCCAGGCTCTGCAATGCTTATCCACCGTTAACTGATTTCTTCTCCACCGATGCTGCCAGACTTGCTGAGTTTTCCAGGTAATTCTGTTTTTGATCTGCAAGGCTCTGTTTGGCTCTACCAGACTCTGCCAGGCTCTGTTTGGCTCTGTCCGGTTCAGCTTGTCTCTGCTTGGCACTGTTTGGCTCTGCCAGGCTCTGTTTGGCTCTGTGTGGTTCTATTTGGCTCTGGGGCTCTATTTGGTTCTGTTTGGCAGTCTTTGGCTCAGCCAGACTCTGCTTGGCTCTGTTTGGCTCTGCCAGGCTCTGTTTGGCTCTGCCAGACTCTGCCGGGAACTGTTTGTCTTTCCGTGCGCTGCCAGTATCTGCCAGGCCATGTTTGGCTCTGCCAGGCTGTGCTTCATTCTTTTTGGTTTTGCCAGGCTCTAGAGGTTCTGTTTGGCTCTTCCGGGCTCCGCTTGGCTCTGTTTGGCTCTACCAGACTCTGTATGGCTGTGTTTGGCGCTGTCTGGCTCAGCTTGTCTCTGCTTGGCACTGTTTGGCTCTGCCAGGCTCTGTTTGGCTCTGTGTGGTTCAATTTGGCTCTGGGGCTCTATTTGGCTCTGTTTGGCAGTCTTTGGCTCAGCCAGACTCTGCTTGGCACTGTTTGGCTCTGCCAGGCTCTGTTTGGCTCTGTGTGGTTCTATTTGGCTCTGCCAGGCTCCGTCTGGCACTTTTTGGTTCTTCTGGGCTCCGCTTGGCTCTGTTTGGCTCTACCAGACTCTGTATGGCTGTGTTTGGCGTTGTCTGGCTCAGCCTGTCTCTGCTTGGCACTGTTTGGCTCTGCCAGGCTCTGTTTGGCTCTGTGTGGTTCTATCTGGCTCTGCCAGGCTCTGTCAGGCTCTGCTTAGCTCTGTTTGACTCTGCCAGTCTCTGTCTGCCTCTGTTTGGCTGTCTTAGGCTCTGCTAGGCTCTGTATGGCTCTGTTTGGCTCTCTCTGGCTCAGCTTGTCTCTGCTAGGCACTGTATGGCTCTTCCTGGCTCTGTTTGCCTCTGTTTGGCTCTGACAGGCTCTTATTTGCTCTGCCAGACTCTGTTTGGCTCTGCTTGGCTTTGTTTGGCTCAGATAGCTTTGCCAGGCTCTGTTTGGCCTTTTCAGGCTCTGTGTGGTTCTATTTGGTTCTGCCAGGCTCTGTTTGGCTCTACCAGACTCTGTATGACTCTGTTTGGCTCTGCTTGGCTCAGCTTTCTCTGCCTGGCACTGTTTAGCTCTGCCAGGCTCTATTTGGCTCTCTTTGGCTTTCTTTGGCTCTGCCAGTCTCTGCTTGGCTCCGTTTGGCTCGACCAGATTCTGTATGGCTCAGTTTGGCTCTGTCTGGCTCAGCTTGTCTCTGCTTGGCACTGTTTGGCTCTGCCAGGCTCTGTTTGGCTCTGTGTGGTTCTATGTGGCTGTGCCAGGCTCTCTGTGGCTCTGTTTAGCTCTGTGTTGCCTTGCCAGTCTCTGTCTGCCTATGTTTGGCTGTCTTTAGCTCTGCCAGGCTCTGTATGGCTCTGTTTGGCTCTCTCTGGCTCAGCTTGTCTCTGCTTGGCACTGTATGCCTCTGCCAGGCTCTGTTTGGCTCTGTGTGGTTCTATTTGGCTGTGCCAGGATCTGTTTGGCTCTGTTTAGCTCTGCCAGGCTCTGTCTGGCTCTGATTGGTAGTCTTTGGCTCTGCCAGGCTCTGCTTGGCTCTGTTTGTCTATGCCAGGCCCTGTTTGGCTCTGTTTGGTTCTCTTTGGCTCTGCCAGGCTCTTCTTGCCTCTTCCTGGCTCTGTTTGGCTCTGCCAGGCTCTGTTTGGCTCTGTCAGGCTCTGTATGTTTCTGTTTGGCTCTGTCAGGCTCTGTTTGGTTCTCTTTGACTCTGCTTGACTCTACTAGGCCCTGTTTGGCTCTGCCAGGCTCTGTTTAGTTCTGTTTCGCTCTGCTAGGCTCTGTCTGGCTCTGCCAGTCTCTTTATGGCTCTGTTTGGCTCTGCCAAGCTCCGTATGGCTCTGTTTGGCTCTGTTTGGCTCTGCCAGGCACTGTTTGGCTCTGTCCGGTTCAGCTTGTCTCTGCTTGGCACTGTTTGGCTCTGCCAGGTTCTGTTTGACTCTATGTGGTTCTATTTGGCTCTGGGGCTCTATTTGGCTCTGTTTGGCAGTCTTTGGCTCTGCCAGGCTCTGTTTGGCTCTGCCAGGCTCTTGTTTGTTTCTGTTCGGCTCTGCCAGGCTCTTTTTGTCTCTTCCTGGCTCTGTTTGGCTCTGCCAGACACTGCCGGGAACTGTTTGTCTTTCTGTGCTCTGCCAGTATCTGCCAGGCCATGTTTGGCTCTGCCAGGCTGTGCTTCATTCTTTTTGGTTTTACCAGGCTCTAGAGGTTCTGTTTGGCTCTTCTGGGCTCCGCTTGGCTCTGTTTGGCTCTACCAGACTCTGTATGGCTGTGTTTGGCGCTGTCTGGCTCAGCCTGTCTCTGTTTGGCACTGTTTGGCTCTGCCAGGCTCTCTTTGGCTCTGTGTGGTTCTATCTGGCTCTGCCAGGCTCTGTCAGGCTCTGTTTGGCTGTCTTTGGCTCTGCCAGGCTCTGCTTGGCTCTGTTTGGCTCTGCCAGTCTCTGTTTGGCTCTGTCAGGCTCTCTTTGTTTCTGTTTGGCTCTGCCAGGCTCTGTTTGGCTCTTTTTGGCTCTCTCCGGCTCTGCCAGGCTCTTTTTGTCTCTTCCTGGCTCTGTTTGGCTCTGCCAGACTCTGCCGGGCACTGTTTGTCTTTCCTTGCTCTGCCAGTATCTGCCAGGCCATGTTTGGCTCTGCCAGGCTGTGCTTCGCTCTTTGTGGTTTTGCCAGGCTCTGGAGGTTCTGTCTGGCTCTTCCAGGCTCTGCCATACACTGTTTGGCTCTGCTTGGCAGTGTTTGGATCTGTGAGGCTCTGTATGGCTCTGCCAGGTTATGCCAGGCTCGGCTTCGCTCTGTTTGGCTCTGCCAGATCTGTTTGGCTCTGTTTGGCTCTGACAGGCTCTTATTTGCTCTGCCAGACTCTGTTTGGCTCTGCTTGGCTTTGTTTGGCTCAGATAGCTTTGCCGGGCTCTGTTACGCCTTTTCAGGCTCTGTGTGGTTCTATTTGGCTCTGCCAGGCTCTGCTTGGCTCTGTTTGGCTCTACCAGACTCTGTATGGCTCTGTTTGTCTCTGCTTGGCTCAGCTTTCTCTGCCTGGAACTGTTTAGCTCTGCCAGGCTCTATTTGGCTCTCTTTGGCTTTCTTTGGCTCTGCCAGCCTCTGCTTGGCCCCGTTTGGCTCTACCAGATTCTGTATGGTTCTGCCTGGCTCTGTCTGGCTCAGCTTGTCTCTGCTTGGCACTGTTTGGCTCTGCCAGGCTCTGTTTGGCTCTGTGTGGTTCTATTTGGCTGTGCCAGGCTCTCTGTGGCTCTGTTTAGCTCTGCCAGGCTCTGTTTGGCTCTGTTTGGCTCTGCCAGGCTCTGTCGGCCTCTGTTTGGCTGTCTTTGGCTCTGCCAGGCTCTGGCTGGCTCTGCCAGGCTCTGGCTGGCTCTGTTTGGTTCTGCCAGGCTCTGTTTGGCTCTACCAGACTCTGTACGGCTCTGTTTGGCTCTGTCTCGCTCAGCTTGTCTCTGCTTCGTACTGTTTGGCTCTGCCAGGCTCTGTTTGGCTCTGTGTGGTTCTATTTGGCTGTGCCAGGCTCTGTTTGGCTCTCTTTGCCTCTCTTTTGCTCTGCCTGGCACAGCTTGTCTCTGTTTGGCACTTTTTGGCTCTGCCAGGCTCTGCTTGGCTCTCTTTGGCTTTCTTTGGCTCTGCCAGGCTCTGCTTGGCTCTGTTTGGCTCTGTATTGCTCTGCCCGGCTCTGTTTGGCTCTGCTTGGCTCTACTAGGCCCTGTTTGGCTCTGTTTGGATCTGCCAGGCTCTATTTGGCTCTGCCAGGCTTTGTTTGGCTCTGTTTGGCTCTGCCTGGCTCTGTTTGCCTCTGCTTGTGTCTGAGTGGCTTTTCCAGGCTCTGTTTGTCACTGTTTGGCTCTATTTGGCCCTGTTTGGCTCCGCCAGGCTATGTTTGGCTCTGCCAGGCTCTTTTTTTAGTTCTGTTTCACTCTGTTTGGCTCTACTAGGCCCTGCTTGGCTCTGTTTGGCCCTGTTTAGCTCTGCCATGCTCTGTTTGGCTTTGCCAGCCTCCGTTTGGTTCTGTTTGGCTTTACCTGGCTCTACTAGGCTCTGCTTGGCTATGTTTGGATTTGCCAGGCTCTGTTTGGCTCTGTTTGGCTCTGGAAGGCTATGTTTTGCTCTGCCAGGCTCTGTTTGACTCTGTTTGTCTCTCTTTCTCTCTGCCAGGCTCTGTTTGGCTCTGTCAGGCTCTGTTTGGTTCTGTTTGACTCTGCTTGACTCTACTATGCCCTGTTTGGCTCTGGTTGGATATGCCAGGCTCTGTTTGGCTCTGTTTGGCTCTGCCAGACTCTGTTTGGCTCTGCCGGGCTCTGTTTGATTCTGCTTCACTCTGCTGGGCTCTGTTTGGCTCTGCTTGACTCTGCCAGGCTCTGTTTGGATCTGTTTGGCTCTGTTACACTCTGTTTAGCTCTGTATATCTCTGCCAGGCTCTGTTTGTTTCTGTTTGACTCTGCCAGGCTCTGTTTGGTTCTGTTTGGCTCTGCCAGGCTTTTTCTGCTCTCTTTGCCTCTGCCAGGCTCTATTTGGCTATGCTAGGCTCTGTTTGGCTCTGGAAGGCTATGTTTGGCTCTGCCAGGCTCTGTTTGGCTTTGTTTGTCTCTCTTTCTCTCTGCCAGGCTCTGTTTGGCTCTGTCAGGATCTGTTTGGTTCTGTTTGGATCTGTTTGGGTCTACTAGGCCCTGCTTGGTTCTGTTTGGCTCTGTCAGGCTCTGTTTGGCTCTGCCAGGCTCTGTTTGGCTCTGCCAGGCTCTGTTTGACTCTGCCAGTCTCTATTTGTCTATGTTTGGTTCTGCCAGGCTCTGTTTGGCTCTGCCAGGCTCTGTCTGGCTCTGTGTGGCTCAGTTTGGCCCTGCCAGGCTCTGCTTGGGTCTGTTTGGTTCTTTTTGGCTCTGCTAAGCTCTGTGTGGCTTTGTCTGGCTCTGCCAGGCTCTATTTGGCTCTGTTTAGCTCTCTTTGGCTCTGCCAGGCTCTCTTTGGCTCTGCCACACTCTGTTATGCTCTGTTGGTCTCTTTTTGGCTCTGTCTGGCTCTGTTTGGCTCTGCAAGTCTCTGTTTGGCTCTGTTTTTTTGTTCTTGCTGCCAAAGTGCGCATTTTCCCACATTGAACTCCATTTGCCAGATTTTTGCCTTCTCACTCAACCTATTTACCCATCTGCAATCTCCTCATGTCCTCTTTCGAACATACTTTCCTACCTATCTCTGTGTCATCTGCAAATTTAGCTACCATGTCTTCACTCCCCTCATCTATGTCATTGATGTAAATTGTAAAACATTGAGGCCCCAGTACCGACCACTGTGGGACTCCACTTGTCACATCCTGCCAATCAGAAAAAGACCCATTTATGCATACTCTCTGCTTTCTGCCAGCCAGCCAATCTTCTATCCATACTAATACGTTACCCACTACTCCATGCACTTTTACATTCCATAATAATCTTTGATGTGACAGGTAATCCAAGTACGGTAGGTCTACAGGCTCTATTTTATCCACTGTGCATGTTACTCTTTTAAAAAACTCCAATACATTGGTTAAACATGATTTTCCTTTCACAAAACCATGCTGACTTTTCCCTATTGCCTTGAGTTCTTCTAAGGGCCCAGCTATAACCTCCTTAATGATCGATTCTAATAATAGCTTCCCCACGGCAGACATCAAGCTAACTCTCCTATAGTTTCCTGTTTTCTGCCTCTCTCCCTTCTTGAATAGAGGGGTTATAATTGCTACTTTCCAATCTGATGGGACCTTTCCAGAATCTAGTGAATTTTGGGAAATTAACACCAGCGCATCGACTACCTCATTAGCCACCTCTTTTAAGAACCTACGATGTTGTCCATTGGGACCCGAAGACTTGCCAGCCTGCAGCTCCACCAATATGCTCAGTACCATTTCCCTTGTGATTTCAATTTCACCAATTTCCTTTCTCCCGTTCACCTCAGCTATTATTGTATTGTTTTTGAATCCTCGATAGTGAACCCAGAAGCAAAATATTTGTTCGTTCCTTCTGCTGCTTCCTTTTTATCTACAATTAACTCTGCACTGTCACTCTCCAGAGGACCAACACTCATTTTACTTACTCTTCCCTGTTTTAAATACCTGTAGAAACTCTTGCTATCCATTTTTACATTTCTAGCTAGCTTCCTCTTATTCTCTAATTTCTTTCTCCTGATTAACTTTTAGTCATTCTCTGCCATCTCTTATATTCTGTCCAATCATCTGTCCTGCCACTCATCTTTGCGGAGTTGTATGCTGTTTTCTTGAATTTGATGCTTTCCTTAACATCTTTAGTTAACCATGGATGGTGGGTCCTCGCCTTAGAATTTTTCTTCAAATTAGGAATGTACTTTTTCTGAATACTCTGGAATATCCCCTTAAATGTCTGCCACTACTTCTCTATTGATCGATCCTCTAGCCTAGTTTACCAGTTCACTTCAGCTAGCTCAGCTTTCATCCCCACATGGTTGCCCTTATTTAAGTTTAAGGTCTTAGACTCGCTCTTCTCCCTTTCAAGCTGGATGTAAAATTCAATCATATTGTGGTCGCTGCTGCCTAGGGGTGCCTTTACTCTGAGGTCATTAATTAATCCTGTTACGTTACACAATACGAAGTCTAATATAATCTGCTCTCTGGTTGGTTCCAGAACATGCTGCTCTAAGAAACTATCTCAAAAGCATTCTAAGAACTCCTCATCCAGGCCAATCAGATTTTTCCAGTTTATGTACAGATTAAAATCATCCATGATTATTGCTATCCCTTCATCACAAGCACACAATATTTTCTCTTGAATACTTTGTCCTGCACTGTGGCTACTGTTGGGTGGCCTGAGACCACTCCCACTAATGATTTTTCCCCTACTATTCCTCATCTCCACCCAAACCGATTCAATATCCTGACCTCCTGAACCAAGGTCATCTGTAACTAATGCACCAATGCTATCCTTGATTAACAGTGCTACCCCTCCACCTTTACCCAGCTTCCTATTCTTCTTGAATGTCCTGTACCGTTCAATATTAAGGACCCAATCTTTGTCGCCCTGCAGCCACGTCTCCGTAATTGCTATCAGATCATATTTATTTACTTCAAATTGCTCCATCAATTCATTTACTTTGTTATGAATGCTCTGTGCTCTCTAGAGCCTTCAGGTTTGCATTTTTGTTACCATTGTAATATCTAGTCTTGACTGTTGATGTATTCTTAGGTATTTTTCTCTCTGCCCCTTCCTGCCATCCTCTGACCCTCATTTCTCATATTACTATTCTGCTCTCCTGTCTTGACTCTACACCTTGAATTGCTACCTCAACCCAAACTTGATCCCTCACCTCTCTTGTTTAGTTTAAAGCCCTCTCTACTCCCCTAGTTATGCAATTTGCGAGGACACTCGTCCCAGTTTGGTTCAGGTGTAAACCATCCCAATAGTACAGCCCCCACTTTCGCCAGTACTGATGCCAGTGCCCCATAAACCGAAACCCACTTCCCCCACACCAGTCTTTGAGCCATGCATTCAATTCTCTCTAATCTTATTTGCCCTGTGCGATTTGCACATGGCCAGAGATAATCCAGAGATTATTACCTATGAGGTTCTGCTTCTTAATTTGGTATCTAGCTCCTCATACTGACTTTGCAGAACCTCTTTCCTAGTTCTACCTATGTCATTGGCACCTACATGGACCATGACAACTGGATCCTCCATCTCCCACTGCAAGTTGCACTCCAGCCCTGAGCCGATGACCGGAACCCTGGCACTGGGCAGGCAGCATAGCCGTCTGGACTCTCGCTCATTGCTGCAGAGAACAGTGTCAATCCCCCTCACTGTACTTTCCCCTGCTACCACTACATTCCTTTTTGCTCCCCCCATTTGAATGGCTTCCTGTCCCACAGTGCCATGGCCAGTCAGCTCATCCACCTTGCAGACCTCACTTTCATCCACACAGTCTGTGAGCACCTCAAACCTGTTTGACAATTGCAAAGTCTGAGGCTCCCCCACTACTGTCTGCTCAGTCCCATTACCTGCCTCACTGACAGTTACATCCTCCTGTCCCTCACTGCTGACCAAAGCAGATGACCCTCTTCTCAGAGGTGTGACTTCTGGAACAAAGTATCCAAGTATTTCTCCCCATCCCTTATGTTGCACTGTGTCTGCATTTCAGCTTCCAGATCAATAATCCTGATCCGGAATTCCTCAAGCTGCTTACACTTCCTGCTGACATGTTTGTCATGGATCACCTTAGCATCCAAAAGCTCCCACATCTCACTACTGCAACATAGCACCTGTCCCACCATTCTAACTTGCGTTATTTAATTTACTTTAATTATTTCTTCCTATGTATGCTACAGTTTACTGTGTTTATTGAATGATACCAACACTGACAACTAAGGTTATATGCTTAACTACAAGGTATGTGTTTACGCTCTTTTATCCTGTGTCTCTGCTCTCCTCATGCTTTTATCCTGTGTCTCCACTCTCCTCATGCTCTTTCATCCTGTGTCTCTGCTCTCCTCACACTCTTTTATTCTGTGTCTCCACTCTCCTCGTGCTCTTTTATCCTGTGTCTCCGCTCTCCTCGTGTTCTTTTATCCTGTGTCTCCACTCTCCTCGCGCTCTTTTATCCTGTGTCTCGGCTCTCCTCGTGCTCTTTTATCCTGTGTCTCCACTCTCCTCGCGCTCTTTTATCCTGCGTCTCCGCTCTCCTCACACTTTTTTATCCTGTGTCTCCGCTCTCCTCGCGCTCTTTTATCCTGTGTCTCCGCTCTCCTCGCACTCTTTTATCCTGTGTCTCCACTCTCTTCGCGCTCTTTTATCCTGTGTCTCCGCTCTCCTCGCGCTCTTTTATTCTGTGTCTCCGCTCTCCTCGCACTCTTTTATCCTGTGTCTCCACTCTCCTCGCGCTCTTTTATACTGTGTCTCCACTCTCCTCGTGCTCTTTTATCCTGTGTCTCTGCTCTCCTCGCGCTCTTTTATACCGTGTCTCCACTCTCCTCGCGCTCTTTTATCCTGTGTCTCCACTCTCCTCATGCTCTTTTATCCTGTGTCTCTGCTCTCCTCGCGCTCTTTTATACCGTGTCTCCACTCTCCTCGTGCTCTTTTATCCTGTGTCTCCACTCTCCTCATGCTCTTTCATCCTGTGTCTCTGCTCTCCTCACACTCTTTTATCCTGTGTCTCCACTCTCCTCGTGCTCTTTTATCCTGTGTCTCTGCTCTCCTCGCGCTCTTTTATACCGTGTCTCCACTCTCCTCGCGCTCTTTTATCCTGTGTCTCCACTCTCCTCATGCTCTTTTATCCTGTGTCTCTGCTCTCCTCGCACTCTTTTATACCATGTCTCCACTCTCCTCGCGCTCTTTTATCCTGTGTCTCCACTCTCCTCATGCTCTTTCATCCTGTGTCTCTGCTCTCCTCACACTCTTTTATCCTGTGTCTCCACTCTCCTCGTGCTCTTTTATCCTGTGTCTCCGCTCTCCTCATGCTCTTTTATCCAGTGTCTCCGCTCTCCTCGTGTTCTTTTATCCTGTGTCTCCACTCTCCTCGCGCTCTTTTATCCTGTGTCTCCACTCTCCTCGTGCCCTTTCATCCTGTGTCTCTGCGCTCCTCGCGCTCTTTTATCCTGTGTCTCCACTCTACTCGCGCTCTTTTATTCTGTGTCTCCGCTCTCTTCGTGCTCTTTTATCCTGTGTCTCCGCCACTCTCCTCGCGCTCTTTTATCCTGTGTCTCCGCTCTCATGGCGCTCTTTTATCCTGTGTCTCCGCTCTCCTCGCGCTCTTTTATTCTGTGTCTCCGCTCTCTTCGCGTTCTTTTATTCTGTGTCTCCGCTCTCTTCGCGCTCTTTTATCCTGTGTCTCCGCTCTCCTCGCGCTCTTTTATCCTGTGTCTCCGCTCTTCTCACGCTCTTTTATCCTGTGTCTCCGCTCTCTTCGCGCTCTTTTATCCTGTGTCTCTGCTCTCCTCACGCTCTTTTATCCTGTGTCTCCGCTGTCCTCGTGCACTTTTATCCTGTGTCTCCGCTCTCCTCGTGCTCTTTTAACCTGTGTCTCCACTCTCCTCGTGCTCTTTCATCCTGTGTCTCCACTCTCCTCACGCACTTTTATCCTGTGTCTCCGCTCTCCTCGTGCACTTTTATCCTGTGTCTCCGCTCTCCTCGTGCTCTTTTATCCTGTGTCTCCGCTCTCCTCGTGCTCTTTTATTCTGTGTCTCCGCTCTCCTCGCGCTCTTTCCTCCTGTGTCTCTGCTCTCCTCGTGCTCTTTTATCCTGTGTCTCCGCTCTCCTCATGCTCTTTTATCCTGTGTCTCCGCTCTCCTCGCGCTCTTTTATCCTGTGTCTCCACTCTCCTCGTGCACTTTTGTCTTGTGTCTCCACTCTCCTCGTGCTCTTTCATCCTGTGTCTCCGCCGCTCTCCTCATGCTCTTTTATACCGTGTCTCCACTCTCCTCGTGCTCTTTCAACCTGTGTCTCCGCTCTCCTCGCGCTCTTTTATCCTGTTTCTCCACTCTCCTCGTGCTCTTTTATCCTGTGTCTCCACTCTCCTCGTGCTCTTTTATCCTGTGTCTCCACTCTCCTCGCGCTCTTTTAACCTGTGTCTCTGCTCTCCTCGCGCTCTTTTATCCTGTGTCTCCGCTCTCCTCACGCTCTTTTATCCTGTGTCTCTGCCGCTCTCCTCGCGCTCTTTTATCCTGTGTCTCTGCTCTCCTCGCGCTCTTTTATCCTGTGTCTCCGCTCTCCTCGCGTTCTTTAATCCTGTGTCTCCACTCTCCTCGCGCTCTTTTATCCTGTGTCTCTGCCGCTCTCCTCGTGCTCTTTTATCCTGTGTCTCCGCTCTCCTCACGCTCTTTTATCCTGTGTCTCTGCCGCTCTCCTCGCGCTCTTTTATCCTGTGTCTCTGCTCTCCTCGCGCTCTTTTATCCTGTGTCTCCGCTCTCCTCGCGGTCTTTTATCCTGTGTCTCCGCCGCTCTCCTCATGCTCTTTTATCCTGTGTCTCCACCACTCTCCTCGCGCTCTTTCATCCTGTGTCTCTGCTCTCCTCGTGCACTTTTATCTTGTGTCTCCACTCTCCTCGCGCTCTTTTATCCTGTGTCTCCACTCTCCTCGTGCTCTTTTATCCTGTGTCTCCACTCTCCTCACGCTCTTTCATCCCGTGTCTCCGCTCTCCTCGCGTTCTTTTATCCTGTGTCTCCGCCGCTCTCCTCATGCTCTTTTATCCTGTGTCTCTGCTCTCCTCGCGCTCTTTTATCCTGTGTCTCCGCCGCTCTCCTCATCCTCTTTTATCCTGTGTCTCTGCTCTCCTTGCGCTCTTTTATCCTGTGTCTCCGCCGCTCTCCTCGCGCTCTTTCATCCTGTGTCTCCGCTCTCCTCGTGCACTTTTATCTTGTGTCTCCACTCTCCTCACGCTCTTTTATCCTGTGTCTCCACCCTCCTCGCGCACTTTTATCCTGTGTCTCCACCGGTCTCCTCATGCTCTTTTATCCTGTGTCTCCGCTCTCCTCGCGCACTTTTATCCTGCGTCTCCACCGCTCTCCTCATGCTCTTTTATCCTGTGTCTCCGCTCTCCTCGCGCACTTTTATCCTGTGTCTCCGCTCTCCTCGCGCACTTTTATCCTGCGTCTCCACCGCTCTCCTCATGCTCTTTTAACCTGTGTCTCCGCTCTCCTCACGCACTTTTAACCTGTGTCTCTGCTCTCCTCGCGCTCTTTTATCCTGTGTCTCCGCTCTCCTCGCGCTCTTTTATCCTGTGTCTCCGCTCTCCTCGCGCTCTTTTATCCTGTGTCTCCGCTCTCCTCGTGCTCTTTTATCCTGTGTCTCCACTCTCCTCGCGCTCTTTTATCCTGTGTCTCCACTCTCCTCGCGCTCTTTTATCCTGTGTCTCTGCCGCTCTCTTCGTGCTCTTTTATCCTGCGTCTCCGCTCTCCTCGTGTTCTTTTATCCTGTGTCTCCGCTCTCCTCGTGCTCTTTCATCCTGTGTCTCCGCTCTCCTCGCGCTCTTTTATACTGTGTCTCCGCTCTCCTCGCGCTCTTTTATCCTGTGTCTCCACTCTCCTCGTGCTCTTTTATCCTGTGTCTCTGCCGCTCTCCTCGCGCTCTTTTATCCTGCGTCTCCGCTCTCCTCGTGTTCTTTTATCCTGTGTCTCCGCTCTCCTCGCGCTCTTTTATCCTGTGTCTCCACTCTCCTCGTGCTCTTTTATCCTGTGTCTCCACTCTCCTCGCGCTCTTTTATCCTGTGTCTCCACTCTCCTCGCGCTCTTTTATCCTGTGTCTCTGCCGCTCTCTTCGTGCTCTTTTATCCTGCGTCTCCGCTCTCCTCGTGTTCTTTTATCCTGTGTCTCCGCTCTCCTCGTGCTCTTTCATCCTGTGTCTCCGCTCTCCTCGCGCTCTTTTATACTGTGTCTCCGCTCTCCTCGCGCTCTTTTATCCTGTGTCTCCACTCTCCTCGTGCTCTTTTATCCTGTGTCTCTGCTCTCCTCGCGCTCTTTTATCCTGTGTCTCCGCTCTCCTCGCGCACTTTTAACCTGTGTCTCCGCTCTCCTCGTGCTCTTTTATCCTGTGTCTCCGCTCTCCTCGCGCTCTTTTATCCTGTGTCTCCGCTCTCCTCGCGCTCTTTTATCCTGTGTCTCTGCTCTCCTCGCGCTCTTTTATCCTGTGTCTCCGCTCTCCTCGCGCTCTTTTATCCTGTGTCTCCACTCTCCTCGTGCTCTTTTATCCTGTGTCTCTGCCGCTCTCCTCGCGCTCTTTTATCCTGCGTCTCCGCTCTCCTCGTGTTCTTTTATCCTGTGTCTCCGCTCTCCTCGCGCTCTTTTATCCTGTGTCTCCACTCTCCTCGTGCTCTTTTATCCTGTGTCTCCACTCTCCTCGCGCTCTTTTATCCTGTGTCTCCACTTTCCTCGCGCTCTTTTATCCTGTGTCTCTGCCGCTCTCTTCGTGCTCTTTTATCCTGCGTCTCCGCTCTCCTCGTGTTCTTTTATCCTGTGTCTCCGCTCTCCTCGTGCTCTTTCATCCTGTGTCTCTGCCGCTCTCCTCGCGCTCTTTTATCCTGCGTCTCCGCTCTCCTCGTGTTCTTTTATCCTGTGTCTCCGCTCTCCTCGTGCTCTTTTATCCTGTGTCTCTGCTCTCCTCGCGCTCTTTTATCCTGTGTCTCCGCTCTCCTCGCGCACTTTTAACCTGTGTCTCCGCTCTCCTCGTGCTCTTTTATCCTGTGTCTCCGCTCTCCTCGCGCTCTTTTATCCTGTGTCTCTGCTCTCCTCGCGCTCTTTTATCCTGTGTCTCCGCTCTCCTCGCGCTCTTTTATCCTGTGTCTCCACTCTCCTCACGCTCTTTCATCCCGTGTCTCCGCTCTCCTCGCGTTCTTTTATCCTGTGTCTCCGCCGCTCTCCTCATGCTCTTTTATCCAGTGTCTCCACCGCTCTCCTCGCGCTCTTTTATCCTGTGTCTCCGCTCTCCTCGTGCACTTTTATCTTGTCTCTCCACTCTCCTCGCGCTCTTTTATCCTGTGTCTCCACTCTCCTCGTGCTCTTTTATCCTGTGTCTCCTCCGCTCTCCTCATGCTCTTTTATCCTGAGAGGGGAAAAGAAAACACCATTTTAAATTTGTAAAGCTGTTTGAATATAAACAATCAGCCATAATCTTTCTGGCAGCTACGGTGTGTGAATGAATATAGCTTCATATTTTGTTGCACTTCTTCCACAAAATGTGCTTGATCGTACAATTTTGCGAGTTAAGTATATTCAACAGCCCAATGCACTGAATTCTACTCCCTCAATAGATCTATTTATATGTAAATAGAAAAGCTGCACATTTCTTTGCTTTGGCAGTGCAAGTCATTAGGAACATACACATATTCCCTCCTTAGGTATGGGGCTGGTTCCAGAGTTGCAAACAAGGGAAGAGGGGTAAATCTCAGTTAGTGCACTTGGTCTCAATCATATAAGGCACAGATTAAGAAAGATGATCAAAAGTTTGGACAAAGAAATGGGTTTTAATGTAGGAGTGGGAGGGGTCTTTAGGAATAGAATTCCAGAGTGTGGTACCTAGACAGCTGAGGCTGGGATGCATAAGTGGGTGCACAAGAGGCTGGATTCAGAGGAGTAAATATAAGGGAGGTATAACACTAGAGCAAGCTACAGGAAACATAGTGGAATTTAAAGTCAAAGACAAGCATCAAATTTAAGGCACTGAGCAATGCAGGTCAGTGAAGACAGGTGTGGTTTGTGTGAACAGGACTAGAAATGGAATAGGATATGAGCAGCAGGGTTTTGAATGAGTTGAAGATTATGGATGGTGGTGTCTAGGGGATCAGGAGATCAGTGTGTAGTAATCAAGTCCTAATGTTCAATCTCATATTCTCCAAGCCAGGAGTCTAGACTATTCTTATAGTGATGTACGCTTGGAAACATTACAAACAGCACTGGTTAAAAAAAAAAGTATTGACAGCTCAGCTTTGAGACACACCCATAACTTTTTTGACAATTGTAATAACATTTCTGCAATAAAATCATGAGATTCCAGTGATACTGCAAATTAATATAAGAAAATTAGGAATTCTCCCTCAGTAATGGCAAATTTAGCTCATAATATGGTTTAGCTAATAGCTAATCCCTGGAATGGGCTACATTGGCCAACCTTACCTGGGAAAACAGTGGGCTAGATTTCAGTTGCTCAGGCAACCTAATGCTGATGATAAATTAATGTTGGTACCTAATCATGGGAGTGTTACATTTTCATTGATGAGAAATGATTTGGGTAAGTTACATTGGGTATGAGTAACAAGATTTAGATAGGAAATTGATTATTTTTCAGTCAATGCTAATGGTCAAGGGATCCTTGTATATTCCTTGAAAAAAAGAATTCAGGGCAAAGTGAAACCTAAATATTGTAGCTAAATAGGCAGGTCCATAGAGAAATTAATCACTAAATATAAAAAGGTACAATTATCAAAATAAAGCGACAATAATGTTAACCCTGAAGATAATTAAAGCCGGTGTTTAGAATGCTGGAAAAGAATAGTGGACAATTGCATGAGAGACAGTCGGTTTTTTTTCAATTATGTTGGAAGCTACATTGGAAAATTTGAGAGGTTTCTCCAGGAAGATCATGTATAAAGATAAAGACTTGGCTAATGAACTAAATATAACATTTGGAGAATTTTCATTTCTGAAGATGAGGCCACTGTGACAATATTATAAGACCGGTGTGTAACTAAATTTGTTTTATTAGAAGTAACTGCAAGGATTTTTTTAGCTAAGACTAATATGCAAAAGATGGATAATGCTGCAGGGCCTGATGCAATTTGCTCAGACAGCTCAGGGGAATAAAATATGTTAAAGTATATGCTCAAAAACTAATTGAATTCCAGGTTCGTTCCCATCAATTGGAGAGTGGCTCAATTTGCCCCATTACTTAAGAACGGGAAAAAAAATCCCCTGGATATTACAGGCCCAGATCCTACACTTTATTAGTAGGGAAAGCATTAAAAACTCTTGAATGTGATACAATGTAGGATCATTTGGAGAATTTGACAATTATTTGGGATGCTTAGGATGGTTTTAGGAAACATAGGGCGGAATTTTCCCATCCCAGCCATGGCAGGTTTTGTGGCGGAATCCAGTGGCAGGCGAAAAGTCAGAAATCCGCCAGCGCAAAACCAGTTTGCAATTCTCCCGATGGTGGGTCGGTTATCCCGCCGACTAGCAGCATGAACAACATTTAATGAGCATTCATTAACATCTAATGAATACTCATTAAAACAGCTGCTTGCCAGAATCTTGTCACGCCTTCCAATCTTGCGTCAATCTTGCCAATGGGAAATTACGTCAGCCTCAAACCCGTTTGGAAAGGGGGGGGCATGCACAAGTCAGACCTCATTTTGCTGGTAACTTTGAGGTGAGTGGAACATACATAGCCTACCTGCTGTAGCACTGTGCTGGGCTTGTTGCGATAGATGCCACACTGCTGGTGCAATAGGGTTGGTCTGCTCCTGCCTTTTGCCTACATTGTCCAGAAAAACACCACTGTGCTGTGGTACTCATGCAGGCCTCCACTTTCAGAAACTGGCAATTCAACCGGAGGTGGGCTGTGAGGCAACGGTGGAGTTCATAAACACAAGGAGGGGTAACAGGGAGGAAAGGCTGTGGAATGGAAGGCGGGGGAAAAGGCGAACATGAGGGGGGCAATGTGGGGGGGAAGGCTTGGGATGGCAGTCAGGGGAAGAGCGAAAACAAGGGGGCCTTTCTGGGGTCACCCTCTAACCTCTTGTTGCTGCAGAAGTGAACAGGAGTCTGCTTCGAAGGAAAGGAGGCTTCATTAGCAATGTTAAAGGGTTACTCAGAACTCAGCGCCATCACATCACAGTCGCTGCATCTCAAGAGTCTCACACTGAAATGTAGAGTTTGTACAAACCCATGGCCACTGCCATCTAGAAGGACAAGGACAGCAGATAGATGGGAACACCACCACCTAGAAGTTCCCCTCCAAGTCACTCACCATCCTGACTTGGAAATATATCATCGTTCCTTCACTGTCACTGGGTCAAAATCCTGGAACTCCCTTCCTAACAGAACGGTGGGTGTACCTACACCACATGGACTGCAGCGGTTCAAGAAGGCAGCTCATCATCACCTTCTCAAGGGCAATTAAGGATGGACAATAAATGCTGGCCCAGCCAGCGAAGCCCACATCCTGTGAATGAATAAAAATAAGAATGCAGTGAATAGTTAAGGAGGCACAACTGTACCATATAAGGCATTCCATCAATGAAGGCCTGTCACGTGTTCAATAGATGTAACACTTCTAACGGGCTAAAGGCCATCCACTCATTGACCATGAGCAGCTGATTGGTCATTAATATGCTACATCAGAGATTGGAGCACAGAGCTAGGTTGGGTCGCTCATCACAATTAAACTTTAGCATCTCATGCAGGGCTCAAGATGTTACATATCTGCGATGCCATCTTGGTCACCTCGATGTGTGTGTTCATGTCTCGGCCAAGGCGGCATCAGCCACCACGCAAGTAGGGCAGAAAAAACTATGGTCAAGCGGAGCCAGAGCATAAACAGGCGGATCAGGAGGAGAAACCCAGACAATGGGGGCCAGACCTAGGGTTTATCATAGAAGAGTCTCCTACTTACAAATGAGTGAGAGGCAATGCTGTGCACGTCTGCACTTGTTCCCAGCTCTGGTACATCACATATGCCACATTCTTCGTGAAGACCTGATGCCACGTGGAGTTGGAGGGTATCCCCTGCCTGTGGCTTTGAAGGTGACGGCAGCACTCAATTTCTTGGCCTCTGGTTCTTTCCAAGGATCAACAGGCGACCAGTGCGGCATCTCTCAGTCCGCAACACATCAATGCATAAAGGAAGTCACAGATGCCCTTTACAGGAAGGGTCCTCATTATGTCAGATTTGCTCTGGACAATGATAGTCAGGCTGTGAGATTCAACAGCTTCGCCACCATTTCAGGCTTCCCAAGAGTGCAGGGTGCAATAGACTGCACTCATAAAGCGATATGGGCTCTATGGCAGCAGGCCTTAATGTTTCTAAACCACGAGGGCTACTATTCCATCAATATACAAATCGTGTGTGATCACCGGAAGCACATTCTGCACATTTATACACGGTACCCTGGAAGTTGCCATGACTCCTACATCCTGAGTCACTCCCAGGTGCCTGAGATTTTCGAGGGGCCATTACATCTGCAGGGATGGTTGCTTGGGGATAAGGGACACCCACTGAAATGCTGGCTGATGACACCAGTGCGTCACCCTCAGAGTCCGTCTGAGAGGTACAACACTGCTCACAGCTCCACACACTCCCTTATAGAGTAGACCATACGGCTTCTGAAGATGCATTTCAGATGCTTGAATCGCTTGGCTCACTCCGATACACTCCGGACAGGGTTTCCCGCATCATCGCAGTGTTTTATGCCCTTCATGATCTGGTATGCAAAGAGGTAACCCCCTGGCAGAGAACGAACTGGAGAAGGATGAAGATCCAGAGACCCAGGGACCTCAGGAGGCTGCTGAGGGTCAGTATGAGTGCAATCACGCCATGGAGGAAGGAAAATGTGGGAGACGTGCCCATAACACGTTAATTGCCGACAGGTTCCAGGAAGAGTAAAGTTAAGTGAGGGAATATGGCCACATCTCTCCTAGCCCTCAATGGCATTTCTCAGAGGATGTCCACCCAGTTGCAGTGAGAACAAGTCCCCCACATTCACACTTGTGCATCCTGACCTCATGAATCACCAGGCATGATCTTTACTTTGGTCGGTGGGGCCCTGTGAGTGAGCTCACTCTGGGAACTGAGAGTCCACTGAGGAACAAGAGTGACATGAGAGGAGACTTGAAGCCTTCACCACCATCTAATGATGCAAACACTGCTGCGACTGAGATGTGGACATGCCCAGGGATCTCCTCCTCCCGTGTGTGTCTTTTCTTCTGCCACTTCCACTGAGGAGACACAAATGCTGCTAGAATATCGATGCTGACGAGCTGCCCTCACTCAATGGTATTCTTTGGGGATGAAGGGTTAGAAACGCTTACATCACACACTTCAAATAAAGATTTAAATACATCTCCCTGACATCACACAAGGGTGCGAAGACTAGTTCAACTGAGGTTGACATCACAGGAATGTGATATCTCGCAGTGGAACACTATCACTCAGTGGGAGGAAGGCTAAACCTTGAAATAAGAGGATTTCAAAGTACAGAATCACAACCCCTTCAGTTGCCAAGAACATTCATATAACCATCAAATGTATTTACAAAAATGCAATTTCTTTACACGTAGCACACCTGTGATATGAAAGTGACATCGACTTTTCTTAACTTTCCTAACTCTAGGGCTATACCTGGGTGCAGCCCCAGCATCCGCAGCAGAGGTGGAGGCAGCCTGCTGACCGCTATGTCCTGATGTCTGTGATGACCTCGGCAGATGCCCTTTGGTGGCCCAAGACCTGGAGGACCCTGGCCTGATAAGGGTAACCTGTTCAGGGGCAGAAGTGCCCTCAGTGGCCTGAGAAGCTGGACTAGATGGAGTCACAGGCAGAGAGGGCTGTGAGCAGTTGCACACCCTAGGATTGTCCTGAGAAGGGGCCTCCGGGCTGACACTCATCCCTCTCTGTGGGTCCCAAAAGGCCCTGCCCTGACTCCTGCAGGAGATAGTGCACCCAGAGGTGTCTCATCCCCATGTTGCCTACATCTCGAGCGTGCCCACCAGGGTATGTGGCCATGAAGTGCAGGGCCGAGTGCAAATCCGGCAAGACCTGATGGACCAAAGTCTCCATGGTGGTAACCAGCCTTCCCATGGTGACCTCGAGGTGCTCGCATGTTAGTGCCATGACATCAGATAGAAGCTGCAGCCTCCTCAAACTCACTGAGGGTAATGATGTTGGCCGTCCCTCATGCAGTCTGTGCTTCCTTGCACCTGTTGAGCACCAGCTTGATCTGTATGAAGAAGGAAGAAAGGCATGTGGTGAGAAGGAATGGAGCAGAGGTTGGGTGAGATGCGTGTCCTGTGTGTGGTGAGTCCTCCCCAGAAGGGCCAGAGGATGGAGTGTGAGCAACATGATAGATGGGATGGTGGCGATGTGAAAGTCTCGGTGAGAGAACGAATGTTGTTATGTGTCCCCTGCTAATGGTTGTGTGAGATTCCTGAAGAAAGTAGACGTTTAAGTGCACGATGCCATGATGAGAGTTTGAGTTTGGAGGGAGTTGAAGGCTGACTTACCCTGACAGAGCGGATGAGATCGTTCATCCTCTTCCTGCACTGGATGGTATTTTGGGTGCGGTTGCCAGCAGCGCTGACCTGCTCTATGATGGCCCCCCAGGCCGGAGAGGTAATGCTGCTGCATTTCCTGGGATACAGCACTTGCCTGTGTGCCTGCACTCATCTGGTCAAGGCCTGGAGGACCTGAGGGGTGAAGTGGGGTTTGCCTTCTTCTTGAGGCTCCTGGCCTTCTTCTTCTGGCTGCAAGACATCTCTGCATTTGTCTGTAAGACAGGCGGGCTGGAAAGAGTGAGATTATGTGTTGGACTGGCCTTTAAATATGGTGCCCAGAGCTTCAACTCCGCCAGCTGAAGGCGGACGGACAAAGCAGCTCCCGACCTGATTCAGACCGATACACGCCTCTGTGTAATTAATGAGTTTCCACACATGGAATCGGGTGCAAGTTCCCACCATTCCGGCCAGCTGGGCGGACGCCGCTGAAATTGCACGCCATCGCACTTGGTCTCATAAATGGAAAATTCCGCCCATAGGTCCAGCTTCCTTTTTCTCCACTGAAGCTGTTCAAACACTCCATACAATTGGTCTTTGAGTGAAGTATTTCTTATTATAATGTTGTAATAATTGTAAGGTGGCGTGACGCGATCATGTGATACCTTGATCACAAGTGGATTAATATGGAGAGGTTTTGAGTCATTTTCTAAAAGAAACTGTTGAACATTATTTAGTAGAAGGATACAAACAAAGATAACTGCAGTAGAAAGCTTGTATGAATATAGATGAATGCATATTCTATGTAGCATATGATTGCTTATTACTGAACTGTATATCAGAGTGCACTTGCATCATACATGTCAAGTAGCAAGCAGAGGAAGAGAAGGAGGGTACAGAAACATACAGCACACACAATGGTAATACTTTGTGATAACTCAGATTACCTTGAGATTCCCTGCCTTCATTAAGATCAGATAGATGTAATGAAAAAAAATTAATAAATGCCACATCATAGTCTGCAAATCCAGTTCCTCCACATGTACAGCAGTGTTTATTTTTAACTATGCCCGACATCAAATTATAGAGTCATACAGGTCTACAGCACAGAAAAAGGCCATTCAGCCCATCGAGTCTGCACCGGTCAAACAAGTACTTAACTATTCTAATCCCATTTTCCAGCACTAGGCCCATAGCCTTGTATGTCATGGCATCGGAAGTGCACATCCAAATACTTCTTAAATGTTATGAGGGTTTCTGCCCCTACCACCCTTTCAGGCAGAGAGTTCCAGATTCCCACCACCCTCTGGATGAAAAAATTCTTCCTCTCATCCCCTCTAAACCTCCTGCCCCTTACCTTAAATCTATGCCCCCTGGTTATTGATCCCTCCACCAAGGAGAAAAGTTCCTTCCTGTCTACCCTATCTACGCCCCTCATAATTTTATACACCTCAATCATGTCCCCCCTCAATCTCCTCTGCTCCAGGGAAAATAACCCCAGGCTTTCCAATCTCTCCTCATAACTAAAACTCTCCAGCCCAGGCAACATCCTGGTAAATCTCCTCTGCACTCTTTCTAGTGCAATCACATCCTTCCTATAATGTGGATTCCAGAACTGCACGCAATACTCTAGCTGTGGCCTGACCAGCATTTTATACAATTCCAGCATAACCTCCCTGCTCTTATATTCTATGCCTCGGCTAATAAAGGCAAGTACCACATATGCCTTCTTAGCCACCTTATCTATCTTAAGGGACCAGTGGACATGCACACCAAGGTCCCTCTGATCCTCCGTACTTCCCAGGGTCCTACCTCATCGTGTAATCCCATACCTTGTTTGTCCTGCCCAAGTGCATCACCTCACACTTGTCCAGGTTAAATTCCATTTGCCACTGGATCAGCCCATCTGACCAGCCCATCTATATCCTCCTGTAATCTAAGGCTATCCTCCACACTATTTACCACCCCACCAATTTTCGTGTCATCCGTGAACTTACCGATCAACCCTCCTACGTTCAAGTCTAAATCGTTTATATATACCACAAACAGCAAGGGACCCAACACCAATCACTGTGGAACCCCACTGGACACAGGCATCCAGTTACAAAAACACCCCTCGACCATCACCCTCTGCTTCCTGCCACTCAGCCAATTCTGGATCCAATTTGCCAAATTGCCTTGGATTCCATGGGCTCTTACCTTCGTTATCAGTCTCCCATGCGGGACCTTATCAAAAGCCTTGCTGAAGTCCAAGCAGACTACGTCAAATGCATTGCCCTCATCTACACACCTGGTCACTTCTTTGAAAAATTTAATCAAATTGGTCAGACATGACCTCCCCTTAACAAAACCATGCTGACTGTCCTTGATTAATCCCTGCCTCTCCAAGTGTAGATTAATTTAATTATGTTGCATTTTCCAACCAAAATGAATCACAGCAACATTTTAATAAGAGGCGCTTAACAGAAATGCCAGGTTCAGGCCAGGTTAGTTAAAGGGGAACTTTTTTTTATTATTTCTCGGGATGTGGGCATTGCTGGTTAGGCCAGCATTTATTGCCCAACCCTAATTGCCCTTGAGAAGGTGGTGGTGAGCCACCTTCTTGAACTGCTGCAGTCCATGTGGTGTAGGTACAGCCACAATGCTGTTAGGAAGGAAGTTTGACACAGTGACAGTGAAGGAATGGCGATATAGTTCCAAGTCAGAATGGTATGTGACTTGGAGGGGAACTTGTAGGTAGTGGTGTTCCCATGCATTTGCTACCCTGGTCCTTCAAGATGTTAGAGGTTGCAGGTTTGGAAGATGCTGTCGAAGGAGTCTTGGTGAGTTGCTGCAGTGCATCTCGTATATGGTACACACTGCTGCCACTGTGTATTGGTGTGAAGGCAGTGAATATTCCAGGTTGTAAATGGAATGCCAATCAAGTGGGCTGCTTTGTCCTGGATGGATTTTGAGTGTTGTTACAGCTGCACTCATCCAGGCAAGTGGAGAGTACTCCATCACACTCCTGACTTGTGCCTTGTAGTTGGTGGACAGGTTTTGGGGAGTCAGCAGATGAGTTATTCACGCAGAATTCCCAGCCTCTGAACAGCTCTTGTAGCCATAGTGTTTATATGGCTAGTCCAGTTCAGTTTCTGGTCAATGGTAACCCCCAGGATGTTGATAATGGGGGATTCAGTGATGGTAATGCCATTGAATGTGAAGGGGAGATGGTTAGATTCTCTTTTGTTGGAGATGGTCATTACCTGGCACTTGTGTGATGCGAATGTTACTTGCCACTTGTCAGCCCAAGCCTGCATATCGTCCAGGTCTTGCTGCATTTGGACATGGACTGCTCCAGTATCTGAGGAGTCGCCAATGGTGAACATTGTGCAATCATCAGTGAATATCCCCACTTCTGACCTTGTGATGGAGGGAAGGTCATTGATGAAGCAGCTGAAGATGGTTGGGCTGAGGACTCTACCCTGAGGAACTCCTGCAGTGATGTCCTGGAACTGAGATGGTGTTGTCAAAACTCCAACAAGCACAACCATCTTCCTTTGTGCCACTTGTCTTATGATGTATCAGTAACAGAATCACTATGCTGCTCCTCGCATCAATGGCACTGAGCTGACCAGCATGTTTCATTATCAAAACAAGGAAATTATGTGTCCCCATTGGCTATCTGAGTTGCAGATATGAGAGACAGGAGCAGCCAATTTTCCTTCCCCAGGACGTTGGATGGTGCAGTCAGATACAGGCCTGTCCCCTGGCTGGCCACACAACTGAAAAATGGGAAGGAAATCAGAGATGTTCTAGATCAGGGCCTTCAGCCAGCTGGAGAGCAACAGACTGAAGGTCCCATGGCTTGTAGATCATTCTGAGAAAGGATGGATCCAAAAATACAATCCTCTCCCTCCAGCCTTTGGTCTGCAGAGTAAATCAGGAATATACAATAAACTGAATTGGTAGAACAGGGGAAAAAAGGACACAGGTTCAAGGCTAGCAAATGGTAAAGTTAGGACTGATATTTGAATGTTCATCATTACAGAAGGAACAAAACTTCCATTTCGAGCACTGCAGGGTAAAATCTTGGGATCATTTAAGAAACATTAGATGCTGCAATGTAGGCTCTCTAGAGTCTGTATGAATGGTTAATAAAAGGTCAAATGGCCTGTCTTGTCTGTAATCATGTTTGCGATCTTGATGCTTTCCTCAGTCAAATATCCAAATCACATGTGAAATGACCATTTGACTGAGAAAGTGGAATGTGGATGGTGGCAATGGAACTACCCACAGCAGAAGGAAGAAAACTAAATTTCCTCCCTGGAAGCCTGGTGAGCTGTGGAGCTGTATATACTTTTCCTCTCTGGATGGTCCAGAGAAACTGTAGTGCTGGATGCGTCTTGGTGTTTGCATAATGGGAACAGATTTGAGTGCAGCTACTGGCTAACTACACTTAGAATGGAGAAAACACACTCACCCTTCTGTCAAGGAACATTGCAGGCCTTCTGGTTGGCAAGGAAATGGATGCAGCTGTACTTGAGGCAACTGGGGTGGGGCTTTTTTCAAATGTTATGTAGGCTGGGAAATCCCCCTCCTGCCTTTTTACAATAATTGTTATGGCCACAAGCTAGTTATGTTCATGGAGCGAGCTCCAGGGCAGCAGAATGGGGGCTGAGGCCTGCAATTTTTTCCCTCAGTCTTTCTGCTGATGAATGCAGATTCCACAGATGCAGGTGAAAAGAAAATCAACTTAGTGTTTTCTAAATGAAAGAACAAGAAGGGGAAATTTGGATGAAAAATTAAAAATCACTAGTGGTCCTACTCTGCCATCTCCTGGTTGCTGATGAGAACACCACAGAACACTTGTGGGAAACACACATCAATGCAATTAACTCAGTACAAGACAACTTGCATTTGTATAGTGCCTTTTAGGACCACTGGACGTTTCTAAATGCTTTAGAGCCAAAGAAGTGCCTTCAAAGTGTACTCACTGTTGTAATGTGAGGAACACAGTAGTCAACTTGTGTACAGCAAGATCCCCAAAATACAGTGTGATTGGGGGGGCGCAGTTGGGGTGTGTGGGGAATCTGCTTTTGTGATATCAATTGAGGAATAAATATCTGTCAGGGGTAGCTACCCTGCTCTTCTGGAATAGTGCCATTGGATCCTTTACATCCATCCAAGAGGGCAGACGGGGCCTCGGTTTAACCTCCCCATGTTGGCACTCTGGCAGTATGGCACTCCCTCAGTTCTATGCTCGAGTGTCAGCCTTCACTATTGAACTCAGGTCCTGGACATACCAGCATACAAATTAGGAACAGGAGTAGGCCATTCAGCCCCTTGAGTCTGCTCCAACATTCAAAAAGATCCTGGCTGATTTGATTGTGGCCTCAATTCCGTACAGACTCGAAACATTAACTCTGTCTTTCTCTCCACAGATGCTGTCAGACCCGCTGAGTTTTTCCAGCATTTTCTGTTTTTGTTGTGGCCTTTATTTTTGAACTGTGTCTCCTAGTTCTAATCTCTCTCACAAGGGGAAACATTCTTTCATCATCCACCCTGCTAAGGCCCTCAAGATCTTATAATAAGATCACCTCTCATTCTTGGATACAGGCCAAACTTTCCTCATAGGATAACCCCCTCTTCCCAGGAATCAGTCGAGTTAACTTTCTCTGAAGTGCTTCTAATGCAATTACGTCCTTTCTTAAGTAAGGAGACTAAAATTGTACACAGTACCCTAGATGTGGTCTCACCAATACCCTATACAACTGTAGCAAAACATCCATATTGTTATATTCCAACTCTTGCAATCAATGACAACCTTCCATTTGCCTTCCTAATCACTTGCTGTATGTGCAGACTAACTTTTTGTGATTCATGTACCAGGACACCCAGATCCCTCTGTACCACAGAGTTCTGAAAATCTCTCCCCATTTAAATAACATGCTGCTTTTCTATTTTTCCTGTCAAAGTGGACAAGTTCACATTTTCCCACATTATACTCCATCTACCAAATCTTTGCCCAGTTACTTAACCTATCTATATCTCTTTGTAGACTCCTTTTCTTCTCTTCACAATTTTCCTACTTATCTTTGTGTCATCAGCAAATTTAGCAATTATACATTCGATCCCATTATCTAAGTTATTAATCATAGGTTGTAAATAGGTCCCAGCATTGATGCCTATGGCACTTCACTAGTCACATCTTGTCAACCCAAAAATGATCCATTTATGCCTACTCTCTGTTTCCTGTTAGCTAACCAATCATCTATCCATGCTAATATGTTATCCTGTACACCATGAACACTTATTTTGTGTAATAACCTTTGATGTGGCACCTTGTCAAATGCCTTCTGGGAATCTAAGTTCACCACATTCACAGGTTCCCCTTTATCCATGTTGCTTGTTACTTCCTCAAAGAACTCAATTTTTTTTATTTGTGTGATGTGGGCGTCGCTTGCTAGGCCACCATTTATTGCCCATCCTTAATTGTCCTTGAGAAGTTGGTGGTGAGCTGCCTTCTTGAACTGCTGCAGACCATGTGGTGCAGGTGCCGTTAGGAAGGGAGTTCCAGGATTTTGACCTAGCCACAGTGAGGGAACGACGATATATTTCCAAGTCGGGATGGTGAGTGACTTGGAGGGGAAGTTCCAGGTAGTGGTGTTCCCGTGTTTCTGCTGCCCTTATTCTTCTAGATGGTAGTGGTCGTGTGTTTGGAAGGTGCTGTCCAAGGAGCCTTGATAAGTTCCTGCAGTGCATCTTGTGGATGGTACATACTGCTCCCACATTGCTTCAATGGTGAAGAGAGTGAATATTTGTAGATGAGGTGCCAATCAAGAGGGCTGCTTCATTCTGGGTGGTGTCAAACTTCTTGAGTGTTATTGGAACTGCACGTGGAGAATATTCCATCACACTCCTGATTTGTGCCTTGTAGATGGTGGACAGGCTTTGGGGAGTAAGGAGGTGAGTTACTTGCTACAGTCCAATAAATTGGGTAAACATGATTTTCCATTCACAAAACCATGCTGACTCTGCCTGATTGCATTGAGATTTTCTAAATGCCCCATTATAGCTTCCTTCATAATAGATTCAGCATTTTCCCTATGAATTGTGTCAGGCTAACTGGCCTGTAGTTTCCTGATTTCTGTCTCCCTTCTATCTTGAATAGAGGAGTTACATTCACTATTTTCCAATCTGATGGGACCTTTCCAGAATCTAGGGAATTTTGAAAAATTAAAACCAATGCATCAACCATCTCAGCAGTCACTTCTTTTAAGACCCTGGAATGAAGTCCAACAGACCCTGGAGACATTCAGTTTTAATAATTTTCTCAGTACCGTTTTTCTGGTGATTGCAATTGTGTTCCAAAATATTTCCTTAAATGTCTGCTACTGCATCACTACAGATGTATCCTTTAACCTAATTTCTCAGTTCACTTTAACCACCTTCTAGCTCAAGAGGCAAGAGTGCTAACAACCGAGCCACAGCTGACGCCATTGGTGGAAACTATATAAACACAACAAAACATCATCACTGAATAAACTACAACCAAAGAAAGTAAACCCTTTGATTGTTAAGTCTGTAGCAGGATAGTGTGGAGCTGGGTATTCACACGAGGGAAAAGGTGGTGGAAACAGGATAGCGTGGCACTGGGTTATGTATGCGAGGGCAAGGGTAGCATGGCACTGGGTACAGGTAAGGATTGCAGGATTGTGAAGCGGGTGCATGTAGGCAAAGGCAAGAGGGTGGAATGCAGAATCATGTGCTGCTAGTGTTTGTAGGCAAGGGTGAGAGGGCTGATACACACAGTTGCAATAGGTATCTATTTGTCTTGTTTTAATCAGCAGAGATACCCATGATGACCTATGAAGGGCTTTTGCAACCAGTACAGATTGATTTCCCACCTCCCCTTCATGGTGCTGTTTCTTTGATGGATCTTGCCCCAAATCTGATTCCCTTCTTTCTTGCAGCATCGATGAGGCAGCCATTCTGCAGGACATAATTCTGCAAGGCTCAATATGCCACCACAACAAGAATGGCTCTGTTGGATATATACTGGAGAGCTTCCCATTGTGTTCTGAGAATGCTGGTGGCAACATGGAGAGAGTTGTAGTCATATGGACTCGAAACATTAACTCTATTTTTCTCTCCACAGATGCTGCCAGACCTGCTGAGTTTTTCCAGCATTTTTTGTTTTTATCTGTAATTTGGCTTGTCAGGCATGGTGGACATTGGTTTAAGTGGTAAGAGCCACAGTAACAACAGGGAGTCCTCACCACCCAGTAGCTCTCTAGATACTTGGCTGTTTGGGTGAAAGAGAACTGGTACAATGAACTGGCATAAAATGAAGGCAACTTAGTTTGCTACCAGAAAATTGAGCATTGACATGTATTATTTGATGCTTTGGTCAGATACCAGCTGCACATTCAATAAATGGGAGCCCTTAGCCTAAATAGCTAAGGGTGTTGATAAATGGTGCATGAGTAACATGTATACACCTTAAGCAGCCTAACACACAAAATAAATGAACAGTTTTATCATCCTGTGGATATTTGCTCATGTCTCATGTAACAACAGATATCCGTCCTTACCAGTATCCATCCAGACACTTGCCTGATAGGTGAAAGAGAGCTTATACAAACTGGATTAACCTGAAGTCTGCATGTACCAATTGCAAACTGACTGATGTTGGTCCTGTCTCCTGTTGCAGCCTGGAAAGAACCAATGGAGATTCAGGCCTGCAGAGATGTTAATGGATATCAAGACTGTAGCCTTAAATGGTGGAGCTAGTTACACACCTAGCAGCAGCTCATCAAGGGCTTCTTTGGTTAAGTGCAACCACCTTGTGCAGATCTCCTGGAAATAAAAGACGTATATTTCTGTAGCACATTTCATGACCTCAGACCATCTCAAAGTGCTTTATAGCCAATGAAGTACTCTTGAAGTGTAGCCCATCTACAAGGCACAAGTCAGAAGTGTGATGGAATACTCTCCACTTGCCTGGATGAATACAGTTCCAACAGCACTTAATAAGCTGGATTCCATCCAGGGCAAAGCAGCCTGCTTGATTGATACCACATCCATCACCTTAAACATTCAATCCCTCTACCACCAATGCACATCAGCAGCAGTGTCTATCGTCTACAAGATGCACTGCAGCAACTCACCAAAGCTCCTTCGACAGCACCTTCCAAACCCGGGACCTCTACCACCTAGAAGGACATGGACATCCAATGCACGGGAACACCACCATCTGGAAGTTCCCCTCCAAGCCACACACCATCCTGACTAGGAACTATATCATTGTTCCTTCACTGTCACTGGGTCAAGATTCTGGACCTCCCTTCCTAACAGCACTGTGGATGTACCTATATCACATGGACTGCAGCGGTTCAAGAAGGCAGCTCACCACCATCTTCTCAAGGGCAATTAATCCCTAATTGTCCTTGAGAAGATTGCCCATCCTGGGCAACGAATGCCAGTGTGCCAGCGACACATACATCCTGTGAAAGAATTTTTAAAAAGTCAATGTTATAATGTTGGCAGCACGACAACCAATAGTCACACAGGAATCTCCACAAATATCAACATGATAATGACCAGCTAATTATATTTATGCTGATCGAGGGATCAATATTGACCAGGACACCAGGGTTGGCAGCCCAGCTCTTCTTCAAAATAGTGCCACGGTATTTTACTGTCTACCTGAGAGGGCAGACAGGGCCTTGGTTTAACATCTCATCCAAAAGCCAGCACCCCTGACAGTGCAGTACTCTATCACAACTGCACAACAGTATTAGCCTTGATTTTTGTCTCTGGACTGGGACTTGAGCCCAAACCCCTCTGACTCAGAGGGGACAGTCCTACCAACTGAGTAATGCTGGGATTAGACATTGTCTTGTAGCAGGCTACCAGCAGATGGTGCCAGTCTCCTCTGGTGATGATGCATATACTTGGCTGCCTGATATTGCTCTTCTTTTTATTCCTTCTCCTCCTTTTCCCTTCTATGTCTTCTTCCCCTTCCCCCTTTCTCCACTTCCATATAAATCCCATTAGAAATGTGTAAGATTCCAAAGTGTTCTCCCCAAATTTCTGGGAGATGCAGAATTCTAGTTACAGATGTTTAATAAAAATAGTTGAAACTGAAATGGAAATAACTGGCTACAAGGAAAAGTACATAAGTCCCCAGCTGATCCTAACAATTACATTTATGCAACCAAAGTCAAAGCAAGTGGCCACGTAACTGAGTGCTTATTTCCACTATGTTGAGTTCTGTGTCACACATATTCTACATGTTGATCAAATGGTATCCCCTGAGAGTCTGGTCTATCCTTGGATTATGGTTCAGTGCTCGAATTGATTTGTGTGTCAAAGTGGCACTATTTGGATATTTTTTTTATAAAGCAATTTCTAGCATCAGTTCCATTCTTTCATCCAGTTAGAGGAGGAATTTGAAGCTGTTCTAATTAAAAGGTGAAAGCAAAAAACTGTGGATGCTGGAAATCCAAAACAAAAATACCTGGAAAAACTCAGCAGGTCTGGCAGCATTTGCAGAGAGGAGCACAGTTAACGTTTCGAGTCCGCATGACCCTTCAACAGAACTAAGTAAAAATAGAAGAGAGGTGAAATATAAGCTGGTTTAAGGGGGGTGGGACAAGTAGAGCTGGATAGAGGGCCAGTGATAGGTGGAGATAACCAAAAGATGTCACAGACAAAAGGACAAAGTTTTCAAATAAAAAGATTTGAAGGTCTTTCATTTAGACAGCACCCTTCAAAACCTTAGGATGTTCCATAGTGCTTTACAACCAATAATTCACAAGTTTTAAAAAATCTATTCTTTCATGGGATGCGGGCATCGCTGGCTAGGCCAGTATTTATTGTCCTTCCCTAATTGCCCTTGAGAAAGTGGTGGTGAGCTGCCTTCTTGAAACGCTACAGTCTATGTGGCGTAGGTACACCCACGGTGCTGTGAGGTACGAAGTTCCAGGATTTTGACCCAGCAACAGTGAAGGAACATCAATATATTTCCAAGTCAGAATGGTGAGTGGCTTGGAGGGGAACTTGCAGGTGGTGGTGTTCCCATAATCTGCTGCCCTTGTCCTTCTAGGTCACAGGTTTGGAAGGTGCTGTCGAAGGAGCCTTGACAAGTTCCTGCAATGCATCTTATAGATGGTACACAGTGATGCCACTGTGCATTGGTAGTGGAGGGAGTGAATGTTTAAGGTCATGGAAGGAGTACCAAAAAAGTGGGCTGCTTTGTCCCGAATAGTGTTGAACTTCTTGAGTGTCGTTGGAGCTGCACTCTTTCATGCAATTGGGGAGTATTCCATCACACTCCTAACATGTGCATCACAGATGGTCGACAAGCTTTGGGGAGTCAGGAGGCAAATTACTTGCCACAGAATTCCCAGCCTCTGACCTGCTCTTGTGGCCACAGTATTCATATAGCTGGTCCAGTTCAGTTTCTGGCCAATGGTAACCCTCAGGCTCTATAGTGGGGTATTCAGCGATGGCAATGCCATTAAAATCAAGAGGAGATGGTTAGATTCTCTCTTGTTGGAGATGGTCATTGCCTGACACTTGTGTGGTGCAAATGTAACTTACTACTTATCAGCCTAAGCCTGGATATTGTCTAGATATTGCTGCATTTGGACTTGGACTGCTTCAGTATCTGAGGGGTTACAAATAGTGCTCAAAATTATGCAATCATCAGTGAACATCTCTACTTCTGGTCTTATGATGGAAGGAAGGTCATTGATAAGCAGTTGAAGATCATTGGCCTAGAACGTTACCCTGAGGAACTCTTGCAGTGCTGTCCTGGGACTGAGATGGCTGATCTCCAACAACAACAATCATCTTCTTTTGAGCTAGGTATGACTCTAACCAGTAGAGTTTTCCCTCTGACTTCGGTTTTGCTAGGCCTTCTTGATGCCACATTTGGTCAAATGCTGCCTTATTGTCAAGGACAGTCACTCTCACCTCACCTCTGGAATTCAGATCTTCTGTCCATGTTTGGATCAAAACTGTAATGAGGTAAGGAACTGAGTGGCACTGGCAGAATCCAAACTGAGCATAAAGAGCAGGTTAATGCTAAGTAAGTGCTGCTTGATAGCACTGTTGATGACTCCTTTCATCACTTTACTGATGATCGAGAGTAGACTGATGGGGCAGTAATTGGCCAGGTTGTATTTGCCCTGTTTTTTGTGGATGGGACATACCTAGGAAATTTTCCATACGGCCGGGTAGATTCAACTGCTGTAGCTGTACTGGGAAAGCTTGGCTAGGGGCGCAGCTAGTTCTAAAGCATAGGTCTTCAGTGCTATTGCCAGAATGTTGTCAGGGCCTATAGCCTTTGCAGTACCCAGTGTCTTTAGCCATTTGTTGATATCACATGGAGTGAATTGAATTGGCTGAAGCACCTTTGATGCTGGGGGCCTTAGGAGAAGGACGAGATGAGTCATCGACTCGGCACTTCTGGCTGAAGATGGTTACAAATGCTTCAGCCTTGTCTTTTGCACTGATGTGCTGGGCTCCTCCATCATGGAGGATTGGGATATTTGTGGAGCCACCTCCTCCCATTAGTTGTTTAATTGTCCACCACCATTCACGACTGGATGTGGAAGGACTGCAAAGCTTAGATTTGATCCGTTAGTTGTAGAATCTCTTAGCTCTGTCCACTGTTTGACATGTAAGTAGTCCTATGTTGTAGCTACGCCAGGTTGACACCTTATTTTTAGAATGCCTGGTGCTTCTCAGTCCTGCACTATTCATTGAACCAGGGTTGATTTCCTGGCTTGATGGTAATGGTAGAGTGGGGGATATGCTGGGCCGTGGGGTTACAGATTGTGGTTGAGTACAATTCTGCTGCTGCTGATGACCGAAAGAGCCTCATGGATGCCCAGTTTTGAGTTGCTGGATCTGTTCAAAATCTATCCTATTTAGCACAGTGTTGGTGCCACACAACACGATGGAAGGTATCCTCAACATGAAGATGGGACTTCATCTCCACAAGAACTGTGCAGTGGTCACTTCTACCGATGCTGTCATGGACAGATGCATCTGTGATGGGTAGATTGGTGAAGACGGGGTCAAGTAGGTTTTGTCTCACCACCTGCCAAAGAGCCTCTATCAGCTATATCCTTTACGACTCAACCAGATCGGTCAGTAGTCGTGCTACCGAGCCACTTTTGGTGATAGACATTGAAGTCCCCCACTCATAGTACATCCTGTGCCCTTGCCACCCTCAGTGCTTCTTCCAATTGGTGTTCAACATGGAGTAGTACTGATTCATCACCTGAGTGGTGCAGCAGATGGTGATCAGCAGAGGGTGGTTTCCTTGCCCATATTTGACCTGGTTCTATGAGACTTCATGGGGTCTGGAGTCAATATTGTGGTCTCCCAAGGCCACTCCCTCCCGACTTTAGCCACTGTGCTGCCACCTCTGTTGGATATGTTCTGCTGGTGGGACAGGACGTACCCAGAGATGGTGCTGGTGACATTGCCCATAAGGTATGATTTAGCGAATATGACTATGTCAGGCTGGTGCTTGACTAGTCTGTGCGACAGCTGTCCCAACTTTGGCACAAGCCCCCAGATGTTAGTAAGGAGGGCTTTCGACACGGTTGGGTTTACCATTGTCGTTTCCAATGCCTAGTTCGATGCCAGGTGGTCCATCAGGTTTCATTCCTTTTTGTAGACTTTGTAGTGGTTTGATACAACTAAGTGGCTTGTTAGGCCAATTCAGAGGATGTTTTTTTTAAGGGTGAACCAATTTGCTGTGGGTCTGGAGTCACACATAGGGCGCACCAGGTAAGGAGGCAGATTTCTTTCCCTAAAGGACATTGGTGAACCAGATGGGTTTTTACAACAAGCATTTCATGGTCACCATTAGATTAGCTTTTAATTCCAGACGTATTAGTTGATTACTAGTGTTATAGCACAGCCGATGGTAAATGCTGAGCTGCTCAAATCCCAAATGAACAACTGCCACAACTGTTTTGCAATTTGTATAAATTTCGAGATGTGTGCCTTGAATTCGATAGTAATAAGACCACCAAGTCTTATAGGTTTTTACAAAACTAAATTAATATTATTAATAGAAGAAATGACTTTAAATACATACATAGGTCTACAAATTACTACTATAACAACCTCTAAATCCCCTAGTTAATCTAACTCTCAGTTACACTTTTGTTAAGGCAACAGTAAGACACTTAGATTTTAAAAGACCCAGGCAAAGTAACACATAATACCCTGAACAGTCAAATTCAAAGTCAGTTTGTTTAAATTCAGTTTCTCGTAGACAGCAGCTTGAGGCTTAGATGATGTAAGCTTTTCACACTTATTTCGATCTTAGAATGCCTGCCCTTACACACAACCTTTGTTCCTTTGTACATATTTTCCCCTTTGAATGCAAATTCCCATTGTTTCACTATTTCTTTAGACCTTACCTCTCTGATAATAAAAATCCCTCAAAGTACTAATGTTACAAGTAATCTTTGGGAAGAATAAGCGAACTGTTTCTGAACTTCACCTGGCTAGGTGACACATTTCATCCCTGCTTTGAAAACAATCTAGTCTGGTTTATTTAAAAATGCAAGTGTTCCCTTTACACCTACTTAATATTTCAAACCTAGCTTATCTTCTAATATATCAAAGCCTTCAGACCAGCTGCCTTTAATTCAGTTAAATCACACACACAGACATTGACACAGACCCCACTATTACTCTACTTAACAATAAATTCTAATAACATTATGACAATTATTATATCTTCCTGACACTAGTCCAGTGGCGTTACCACTTTGCCACTGCCTCCCTTGGAGGCTCCACAAGTGTAATCACTGTTGTAATGTAGGAAACACAGTCAATTTATGCACAGCACGCTCCCACAAACAGCTATGAAATAAATGACCAGATCATCTGTTGTAATTATACTGGTTGAAGAGTAATTGTTTGACAAGAACTCCCTGCTTTTCTTTGAATAGCACCTGGTACATCTTAAAGTCTATTCAAGACTGCAGACAGAATATGTCATCCAAACGACAGCACCTCTGACAGTGCAACACTCCCTCAGTATTACACTGACATGTCAGCCAAGATCATGCGTGAAACCCTCTGAATTAGAGGTGAGAGTGCTACCACTGAGTCAAGCTGATTCTGATTGGGACAGCAATCCTGGCACAATGAGCTGGTGGACTCCTGAGGCAGACGTTGCTGTCAGAAGGTATAACAGTCTCTCAAATGGATGAGCATTAGCATTGGAGGCCAAAGCAACTTCTGACCCAAGTATTTCAGGGCAGTATTGTCAGAGAATTCTGCAGTCTGCTTTCTTGGCTGGTTTTCTGGGCTCTGTGAAGAAATGCTTTCAGAAGAATTGACATCTGGGTCCAAAGTTCCACCTCGTTCAGTTTCAATAAGACATGGAAACTTCAGACGCCTGAACACTTTCCTGCTTAGGCCTTTCCTGCCCCAGGCTTCCATCCTTCTCTCCTGACGGCAAGGTCCTCTAAAACCCCCACCCAACCAGTTAGCTGGTGTCAGGGACCATTTCTTTGGTACACGGTAGCAATCTTCTGCTGCCCAACACCCCACTCCAGTACACTGACCGGTTGCCACTTGCTGTTGTATTCAGGCACGAGGCTGAAGGGTGTGGCCTATGTAAATGAGGACTGCGAGTTATAAAGTCCCACCGCTGATATCTGGAGTGTTTAACGCCTGCAGGATTCCTGGCCTGAGTTAAAATTCACTCTTCAGTGAGGAAAACTAATTTAGGTAACAAAATGTGACTGAAAAACCAGCGGAATTTAGAGCCAATTTGATCTCATCTTGATCTGATGAAATAAGGAAGCCATTGAATATATCAGGCCCATAGAAAAGCAGGTATGGGTCTGCACCAGACAGGCAAGTTCAGGCTAACAACTCCACCGTGAAAGTGATTCAAGGTCCAACAGCCTGAGCTAATCTAGAGTAAGAAAGTTATTAAAACTAAAAGTATAATAAGAGGTTTATTGTTCCACCTGGGGCATACTACCTCCCAAATTACTTCAGTTAGTAGGAAGCAATCCTTTGCTGTGGGCATCCTAATGATACAAGTATTGTCATTGTTAATTATTAATGGATCTACAGGCTTTGGCACTGTCAGAAACTCAACAGGTTGTAATGGGAACATGGATGTGCTTTTCTGGCACAAATCAACTCTTCAGACTTCTTGTACATAAATTATAAATATCATCAATGTCATGCTGTCAGAAAACTCTGAGAGTTTTATGATAGATAATTTCCAGTTTTGTTTCCTCCCTTCCTGCGTAAGAATAAGGGAAAAACCAAGTGTAGCTACCAAACCATTATTTTAAGATAAATGCTTTCACATTAACAAAGAAACAAAGAAAAGTACAGCACAGGAACAGGCCCTTTGGCCCTCCAAGCCTGCGCCAATTATATTGCCTGTCAAACTAAAATATTTTGCACTTCCGGGGTCCGTATCCCTCTACTCCCATCCTATTCATGTCAAGCTGCCTCTTAAACCCCACTATCGTACCAGCTTCCACCACCTCCTCTGGCAGCGAATTCCAGACACTCATTACCCTCTGCGTAAAAAACTTGCCCCACACATCTCCTCTATAGTTTTCTCCTCTCACCTTAAATCTATATCCCCTAGTAATTGACACTTCCACCCTGGGAAAATGCTTCCGACTATCTACTCTGTCCATGCCACTCATAATTTTGTAAACTTCTATCAAGTCGCCCCTCAATCTCCGTTGCTCTAGTGAGAACAATCCAAGTTTCTCCAACCTCTCCTCATAGCTAATAACCTCCAGACCAGGCAGCATCCTGGTAAACCTCCTCTGCACCCTCTCCAATGCCCCCATATCCTTCTGGTAATGTGGCGACCAGAATTGCACGCAATATTCCAAGTGTGGCCTAACCAAGGCTCTATCCAGCTGCAGCATGACTTCCCAGCTTTTATACTCAATACCCCTGACGATGAAGGCAAGCATGCCATGTGCCTTCCTGACTACCTTATCCACCTGCATTGCTACTTTCAGTGACCTATGGACCTGTACACCCAGATCCCTCTGCCCGTCGATGCACTTAAGGGTTCTGCCATTTACTGTATAATTCCTACCTGTATTAGACATTCCAAAATGCATTACCTATCATTTGTCTGGATTAAACTCCATCTGCCATTTCTCCGCCCAAGTCTCCAAACGGTCTATATCCCGTTGTATCCTTTGACAATCCTCTTCACTATCTGCAACTCCTCCAACCTTAGTGTCATCTGCAAACTTACTAATTAGCCCAGTTACATTTTCCTCCAAATCATTTACGTATACTACAAACAGCAAAGGTCCCAGCACTGATCCCTGCAGAACACCACTAGTCACAGCTCTCCATTCAGAAAAGCACCCTTCCACTGCTACCCTCTGTCTTCTATGACCAAGCCAATTTTGTATCCATCGTGCCAGCTCACCTCTGATCCTGTGCGACTTTACCTTCTGTACCAGTCTGCCATGAGGGACCTTGTCAAAGGCCTTACTGAAATCCATATAGATAACATCCACTGCCCTTCCATCGTCGATCATCTTTGTCATTTCCTCGAAAAACTCGATCAAGTTAGTGAGACACGACCTCCCCTTCACAAAACCATGCTGCCTCTCACTAATATGCCCATTTGCTTCCAAATGGTAGTAAATCCTGTCACGAAGAATCTTCTCCAATAATTTCCCTACCATTGACGTAAGGCTCACCAGCCTGTAATTTCCTGGATTATCCCTGCTACCCTTCTTAAACAATAAAACAACATTGGCCATTCTCCAGTCCTCTGGGACCTCACCCGTAGCCAATGAGGATACAAAAATTTCTGTCAAGGCCCCAGCAATCTCCTCCCTTGCCTCCCTCAGTACTCTGGGATAGATCCCATCTGGCCCTGGGGACTTATGCACCTTAATATTCTTCAAGACGCCTAATACCTCCTCTTTTTTGATCTCAACATGATCCAGGCTATCTACACACTCTTCCCTAGACAAATCGACCGCTAAGTCCTTCTCTTTGGTGAATACTGATGAGAAGTATTCATTTAGTATCTCTCCCATTTCTTCTGGCTCCGCACACAGATTCTCACCTCTGTCCCTGATTACTTTGAGATTGTGCCCAATTATAAATCAGAGAAAGATTTTGGTTTTCCTCGCAAGAAAAGTTGAACACAATGACATTGAAGGAAAATAATCTCTGAAAGTTTATAGTTTTATCTGTCCTTCAGCAATATTTTTTCATAGGCTGTTTAGAGGATTTATGAACTTTGCATGCATGTCAGTTGAACTACAGTCTTTTCTGGCCGGGATACATTGTGCATAGAATGGGGTTATTCCAGGGAAAGGTAGGAAGAGATGTCAGAGCTGGCATTCAGCTTTCAAAAGGTGGGACTCGGATGATTAAACAACAACAATGTCACTCATTGGCAGCAAGGAAACCATTTATTTTTTATCTTGACTCTATTGTTTTCCTCTTCCTGTTCAATCTCTTCCTGCCTATAGCTGTGACCCCTCCAACAGCCTCTGCCACTTTAACAGTTTCCTGGCCCTAACAGTCTCCTTTTCATCATGGATGTCCAATCCCGCTACACCTCGATTCCCACACCTCCAATCCCCACCAGGACAGCCTGAGGGCTCTCCACTTCTTCCCGGAATGGAGGCCCTTCCAGTCCCCACCCACACCCACCCTCCTCTGCCAGGTTGAACTGGTTCTCACATTGAACAAATTCTTCTTTGACTCCACTCATTTCCTCCAAATGAAAGGTGTTTTGAGGACCCACGTGGGTCCTAGATAATCTTGCCTTCTTGAGTGGATCACCGAACACGTCTTCCTCACTTTCCACTATCCAGGACCCTAAACACTCCTTCCAGGTGAAAAGGTGATCTACTTTTATTTCTTTCAACTTACTATGTGTCCTCGGCCCAAATATCTTCAGCTGCTTCATCAATGACCTTCCTTTCACCATAAGGTCAGAAGTGGGGATGTTCGCTGATGATTGCACAATGTTCAGCACCATTCACAATTCCTCAGATACTGAAGCAGTCCATGTCCAAATGCAGCAAGACCTGGACAATATCCAGACTTGGGCTGACAAGTGGCAAGTAACATTCATGCCATGCAAGTGTCAGGTAATGACCATTTCCAACAGGAAAGAATCTAACAATCGCTCCTTGACATCACTGGCATTACCATCATGGAATCCCCCCACTATCAACATCCTGGGGGTTACCATAGACCAGAAACTGAACTGGGCCAGCCATATAAATACTGTGGCTGCAAGAGCAGGCCAGAGGCTAGGAATCCTGTGGCGAGTAACTCACCTGCTGACTCTCCAAAGCCTGTCCACCATCTACAAGGCACAAGTCAGGAGTGTGATGGAATACTCTCCACTTGCCTGGATGAGTGCAGCTCCAACAACACTCAAGCCGCTTGACACCATCCAGGACAAAGCAGCCCACTTGATTGGCACCACATCCACAAACATTCACTCCCTCCACCACCGATGCACAGTGGCAGCAGTGTGTACCATCTACAAGATGCAACGCAGAAACTCGCCAAGCCTCCTTAGGCAGTACCTTCCAAACCCATGACCGCTACCATCTAGAAGGACAAGGGCAGCAGGCACATGGGAACACCACCACCTGGAAGTTCCCCTCCAAGCCACTCACCATCCTGACTCAGAATTCATGGGCATTGCATCCATGTTGCCAATGTGACTTAATGGGTACTCATGTTTTTGCTGCTGTCTAATGTAAGGTTTAGGGGTTTTGAGGTACAAAACCTTTTTAATTAAAATCTCTAAGTTCCAAATTCTCAATTTCTAACAACGGGGTCCTCAGTTGTGCCTGACCTAACAAGGTACAAATAACTAGTATTTATGAATCAAGTAGAATTTGATAAACAAGATGTTACATATACTTAACGAGAAACAGTGAAGACAACATGGAAGTTTCTTATCCCTCAAGGCCCTAGAATTCCTTGAATGTTGCCAGCACGGGCGATGCCTTTCTTCTTCAGTCTCTGAAGTGATGTCACTGTGTCTTAGAAGAACTATACCAAAGAAGCCATGGTAAAACTGTGCCAGCAAAGACTTTGATTTTCCAATTTCTTCCCCAGTTTCTCATTACTTCTGAATCCCTTATTTGGAAATAGTCCAAATTCACCTCTTCCATTGGTTTAGGTTGCAAGACACCCGGTATCATCCCACTTATGTAACTGGAGTCATGTAGTCTGAAGACAAATATCCTTCTCTTATTCCCTGGACCCCCAGAGGTACATTCCATTGTGAACAAATGACACATCATTGTAGACACAGAGCTATTACTATCAAAGTTACATCGTCTTATCAATCATAAGCATTCACATCAACATATTTTAGTAGCTCTTCCTATCATAATGTCAGGAAAGAAAGGTTTTCCTCTAATACAGATGTTCTGCCCTACATATATGGTTAATCAATTAAACCAGTGCATGGTTTTGTTCAAATATAGGGTGTCATCCTAAGTTCAAGCTACCTATTAGCCATTTCTTCAAAGCTGACTAATAGACTCTTAATTGTCCATGGTACAATTAAGACAACATACAACTGCTTGAACCCAGTCTTTACAATACCTTTAAAGTCATAAAATCCATTAACACCAGTTCCTCGCAAACAGCTGCCGTCCTGTTGGCATCCTTAACTGTAAAGTTTAAAAAGTGGTTAAAATAAAATCCATAGATGTTACTTCAAACTTACATAGAACCCTAAAAATTAGTAGTATTATCAAAATCTTACAGTCTAATGATGAATTGCTGGAAACTGGTCTTTTTGGCACTGAGGTCTTTTGGTAGTCTCTGAGCAACCTTGGTCTTCTGCTGCAACACTAGGCTGTTTTGTTCCATAGAATGGCTCCATCAATCAGCTGTTGGTCTGAAATCTTTGCTGGCCTCAGGGTTTTATTTAGCCCACTTATGTGTATATGTACAAATTACATTTCTGGTTAGAATGAGACCATTCCGATGATTTTCAAGATGCAATTCCGATATGTGCTTCACAAGATCAGGTCAGTGGCTGGTCCCTGCTCTGTTAGCACATTTGGTCTTGGGTATCTTCTTCAGAGCTGATTCCTTCCTTTTCCCATTCTCGCACAAGTTTTTCACTAACTCTGAATTCCCTCGCCGCAGCGATTATTTGACCAGTTAACAAATGTTACGAATTTTAGCTTGAAACCAGCTTCATACTTCACTCCTTTTGCTGGAGGACCTATTTCTGTGGAACAGAAAGGTCAGCAGCCTAGTTCTGCCTCAGCCGGCAGCATAGGGGCAGCACCATGCAGGAGCATCCGTAAGCACGTGAAAAAAGTCCACCTGACAGCACTTTGATTTCTTGGGATCATACTTGATGATGGATATCATCTTGCTGTGTGTGTGTTAAATTAATCCTGAGATGGAGCACCGCTAAAAGAATCCATCACTTTGTTTTTAAACACTTCAGGTCCATAAACAGATTGTTGGGTCCTGCAAAAGCCATGATGGGGAGGATCACACCAGATGAGGTCAATGCATTTCCCATGTTGTTGCTTCCTGTGATGACAGGTCTAGTGATGTATTCAAGGAAACAGCGATGGGGATATAGAAAGTGAAGGAATTATTGGATTGACTGGGTGTTTAAGTAGGGCTCATGTGAAACATGCCAGTGTCAGCTAGTCATGGGCCTTGCTTGTGTGCATCTCATTGTACCTTACCTGTGGTTCCTTGAGTCTACATTCTGTTGTGTCTGGCCAGCATCCCCTCCATATCCTCATCATTAGAGGAGGCACTGCACCAGGATGTCCTCACTGTTCAAAGCCTCTCCCCTCTGTAGTGCAGCAACACAGCAGCATGATATGCAAGATCCTTGCTGGGGTATGTTGAAGGGCCCCATCAGGTTTATCCAGGCATTGTGCCCACAACTTCAGATGGCCAACTCGATGGTTATTTGAGTTGTGCCATGGGAGATATTGTATCTTTCCACTGCGTTGTGCTTGGATTCTTCCTATGTGTAAGCAATGGGCAGCTCTGATCAGCCTGTATCCACCATTGAGGTTGTGCAGGGGTGGGGTTGGGGGGTGGTGTTTTGGGTTTTGGAAATGCAGTCTTACTAAGTGTACTACCAGTGAACAACCTGGCTTGCCATAGCCATGTGACTCTGCCATGATGCAAGCCCTGTAGGCTGCTATTTCTAATTAGCTCAATAAAGACTCTCACTGAGACAAGACACTACTGAAGACTGCTGTCCTTATACATGAAACAAGGTGTACAGAAGTGGAGACAAAATAGGTTTTTGAACACATAAGTGCTTGGCCAGAAAAAAGCAAAACAAGCCGATACAGATGGCCACTAGAGAGATAAGGCAAGTCTGATGAAGAACTATGCACGATACAACAGGTTGGTTCAGTCAAGTCTATAGGTGACAAATGGCTTGTGACTGTTACCTTGATGACCGCAGAGGGAAAGTATCAAGGGAACAAGAAGTGTCAGATCGACACAGGTGCATTGTGCAGCATAATGACCTTCACTTCACTGTGTGAAGTGGCTCAACATGGTGATCTGAAAATGAAGCACTCGAAAGTAAGATTGAGGCTATATGATGGTGTGATACTCATACCACAAAGACAAATTAGTCTGAAAGTCCAGTGCAACGGCAAGAAGGAAGATTTAGAGTTCTGATCATAGATTTTTTTTTGTTTATTAATTCATGGGAGGTGGGCATCACTGGCTAGGCCAGCATTTATAGCCCATCCCTAATTGCCCTTGTTCATAGACCATTTAAGAGCCAATCACATTGTTGTGGGTCTGGAGTCACATGTAGGCTAGACCAGGTAAGGACAGCAGACTTCCTTCTCTAAAGGACATTAGTGAGCCAGATGGGTTTTTACGACAATCGGCAATGGTTTTGTGGTCATCATCAGACTTTCAATTCCAGATTTTTATTGAATTTAAATTTCACCATCTGCTGTGGTGGGATTTGGACCCAGGTCCCCAGAGCATTACCCTGGGTCTCTGGAATAACAGTCCAGTGACAATACCACTACGCCACTGAAGAAGGTACACCCTCCGATCCTGCAAGACCACATAGGCCATTTGAAGAGGAGAAGTTACACTCTCTGATCCCACAGCGACCACAGAGACTCAGGCTTCCTTTTAACTGGTTTTATTCAAGTATATGCAAGGGAGCCGTAATCATTCCTAAGAATGAAGACTCAGCTCCCAGATTAATTATATTACATTACTTTTGTACTTTTTCTTATCACAATACATTTGAGTACATTTGAATACATCCAATCAGTAACCGACACACCGGAGTACATAAACATGTGATTTTGCTAACCAATTATTCTAAAGGATGTATACATAGTTATATTATCCAATCAAAATTAAAACACGTACGCAAAGATCTTGGTTCTCACAGCTCAAGACTGTTTGTGTTTCATCAAAGCCCCCTCTTGCCTATTGTATGTCTTCCCATATCTAAGCTAAAACCATTTGCCCCTTCCCTATTTGAGAGGGGAGTACACTTAATCTAATTTATGTCCTTGTGTCTCCACTCTGACTCTCAAAGCTGTGCAATGTTCATCTGGTAATCGTCAACTGTGTTTAACAGCCATGTCTACCTGGAGAGTTGAGGGTTTTTCAGTAAATTCTTACGGCGTTCTCTTTTAGCATTTTTAATTTTCCCCTAACAGTCCCCCCTTTTGGCCCTTGGCAAAGCACAAGCTGGCCACACCTTAAATTGAGAATTCCTCTTCTGGTCCTTCAGGTGGCCAGTCGTCAAGACTGCCAGAGGAATCCTAAACCACTTGGTTGAATAACCTAACTTTCCCTTCTCCTGTCTTTTCCCTTGGAGTATGCATACTTGGGGAACTGATGCGCACCTTTGGTTTGTTGCTATCTGTGCTGGAAAGTCCCTTTCCAGGTTTTATGTTGGTAGCAGCAGAGTCCAATAGCCCATAAGAGCTTAATTCCTGTGACTATCATCATACCCATTCTAACAATCTCCCACCAATTCATCAATCTTCTGGCCATAGCATAGGAAGTAGCTGATTGGGCTAACCTCCTGCTCAATTGGGTGGCTAAATCCACTTGCACGTGCCCCCTCGCGATTTGCTGTCTAGAAACTTTTACATACAATTGTGCTATTCTTGTGACTTCCTGCATGGCTAGGCGTGCTATTCTGACAGGAGTTTGATCAGTGAACCATATGTCATCCCACCAAGGGCTAAACAAATATCCTGTGGTTCTACCTGGCAAATGGAAGCCTCCTATAGTAAAAGGATTGGTCACCTGTAGGCAAAAACTCGAGTTGGTAGCAGAAAGTAAGTCCCCATAAAGGAACTCAGCCTCACTGGTCATGAAGCACCATTGAGTTGAAGATACGTGAATTGCCTTAAATGCTTCCTGAATCGGTAAAGCAGTGAATGTAGCTTTGCTTGTGTTTGTAAATTCCTCCAGCATTTGGCAGGAGCACACAATGTAATTTCTTGATTCTGAACAACAATCTCTAGTACTCATCAGTGCCATGCCTTTTACATAGGGTATATATCCACATAGCCCTACGCGGAACACCATCCCAGCTTTATCTACTCCTAGGGACTTAAACCTATAGCTGTCCAGGAAAGATGATGTTCTTGGGGAATGGCCATGATAAATTTTATAACTCCATCCTCTCCTCCACCTTCAGGTTGTGTAATGACAAATTCCTGTCACTCCCTGCGTGCATTAATGAGGTTTAATTGGTATACTGACTCGAACATGTTCGGGAATTGTTCCGAACCTGATATCTTCAATGTCGGATTTTACCCCATCAATTAGATCTCGTGCCCTCCCTGTGGCTTGTGATTTGGCTGTGTCTATAATCCCATCTGTGGTCTGCCTAAGGACCCATAGCAGACCTTCACCCTTGGGCAGTCTCAGCGGCCACCCAGGAGGCATAATCATTTAAGTCATGGATCTGATCTGAATTAAGCATGGAATTGGCGCTCCTAAGTAGCCCTCCGATATCGCCTAATATGCTTCTTTTTAACCTAGCCTGTGCTTTTGCTCTAATTCCCGGGATGATTCAAAATTTATAGTCATTGACTATCCTCTTCAGTTGGCTTCTAGCCCATTTTATGGAATTCTGGTGGCTGTGACAAGTGGTATGTAATACTGACAGGAGTCCTGAGATATTGTATGTCACTTCCAAGGAGACCATAGTTACATCATGTAGTAGTGGTTTCGACTTTCCTATCCTGACTATCCCATCTATAGGGAGACTTACTACATCTGGACATTGAGTGGGTCTTTGATATCCACACGTAGTCAAAGTAAAACATCATGTTTCATAACAATCATGCCTATTACATATTTACATGTTTCTTGACAATATTGTCCCTCAAGACCCGGTTCCCAAACAAAGGGAGGTAGGTCTGTCCATCCGGTGGTCACGTTAATCTCTTGATACATCCAAATGCTTGTTGATGAAAAACTGGTGGGGGGTGCTACATCCCCCATACCACCAATCCAGTCCAGTTCCATTGTCATAAATCCCAATTATCATTACCCCACCACTCATGTCAAAGCTTATGCTTAGAGAGGTGTTACTGGGTGTGTATTTCCCGCTAGGCTGTATCCTCAAAAGTGCATTCATCAGTTCATCATTGGTCTTTACCCTTGGGTAAGTGCCACCATCCCGTGAAGTTCCCATTGTTACACTCAAGTGGTGTCAATTGAACTGGTGCTGTTAAATGTAAAGTACTCTTACAACTCTTTGTGTGATCACACGTGGGGGTCCTGTTCCCAATTGTTTGTTTGGTGTGTCCGTGTAGTGACTTGATCCATAATCCAGGTGTTGGGCTTTCTTATCCATTACCCACTTCCTCCTTGGGGAAGTAGTATGTACTGCAGGTATCATTATTGACTTTGACCGTTGGGGCTTCCCATGCCAGCACTGACACGCCCATAGCCAGGGTCACGGACCTGTGGAAACATTAACATTGGCTCCCGTTGTCCAGGTTACCACTTGGTGATTCATCTTATATCTTTCACTGTGTGGAATGCCTCCATTTATTTCCCATTTTCATATCTACAAGTGCGCACGTATCACCTGTCATAATTACCTCGTATGGTCCATGCCACCTGGGGCAAACCCTGTTCCCTCAGGGATCACCTTGACCATCACCTTATTCCCCACTTGGGAAAGTCCATTATTGCTCTTTGGATTTGCCTGTTTCCATATCCTTAATCATCTGTCAGTCTCTAACTTCCTCTCTCAACTCATGTAATTGCTTACTTAATTCCCTTAGATTGTCCCGTATTTTTCCTTTCAGTGGCCCTACATCTCCTCCTCCTACTATAATGCCTTCAGGTAATTGCATGGCCCTTCCTGTCATCAATTCAATGGAGTGAACCTGGTAGTCCTATTTGGTGTAGCCCTAAGGCGCTTCAGAATGCTGGGCAATACGGTGGCCCAGCTGTATCCTGTCTCCTGAATTGCTTTGGCTATAAATGTTTTTAAAGTTCAGTTCATCCTTTCCACCATCCCTGAACTCTGGGGGTGGTAAGGAATATGGAATTTCTGTTTAATCTCCATAAGTTTACACATTTCTCTAATGACTCTCCCTGTGAAATTAGTTCCCTGATCTGAATCCATCTGGGTAGGCACCCCCACTCCTTCCAGTTTACTATCTCCTGCTGCTGTCTCATGTCAGACCTCAATTCCTTAAGCTGTCTACGCAACTCTACAGTGCACCTTCTTATCCTATCTTTCAATAGCTCATTATCTCCACATCCAGTGGCAGTTCTCTCTGGGAGCTGCTTAACTCTGCCTGTCTTCAGGGTGTTAATCCTGTGGTCTTACTCTTTGTAGCTCGCATGCACATTAATATAGTCAGTAATACATCTATTTAGCCTTTTGCCAGCTTTCCCTTTATCTGTGGTAAATTGTTGTTAAGTATTATTTCTCCTTACCCTTCGATATCTCAACTACTGATTCAGAATAGTTTTACCTCTAAGGTTTTTTTTTCCCGACCACGATCATCCTAAGATTCTCTTGAAGTCAGTTTCTCTATTGTCTTGATCGTTTAAAATGTTTCCTTACTCTTTCGGCCGTATTAACTATTCCATGTCAATGCGGATCTCTGCCTCTAGATCTTTGTATATCTCCCCCTGTGCAGTTCCAATGTCTCAGTTGATGGCCAGATTATCAAATTTAGTTCCCTTAAAACAGTTTGTACATTATGGTGTTCTCTTTCCATAACTCTTTCTCCTACCCTTAATCCTTTCCTCATACCATTTTACACATGCAATAGCTACCATCTTATTTTGTTCAGGTTGTCTGGAGAGACTTTACAGTCCAATAAAGTATTCTCATAACAGTTTTAAAACAGAAATCAGGCATTGACATGTTTTGCTTCCTTATCTTCTTCTCAAACATTTTATTGTCTCAAAAGTAACCCACTAAATTATGTCTGGCTTTTTTTTGGCATTATCCCAGATTCATTAACTCGGCCAAAAATTGGATTTCTGCCAAACTTTGTCAAGGTCTTGAGCTTAGCTTCACATTTTGGGAACAGACTTACGAATACAAAAGCTTGCAGCATTTGAATTATTGCCAATTGTTGTCAAAAACCCAGCGCGAAGCTGTTCCTTCACGGCAATCAGGCAGTCAAAGAGAAGGAATCTCACGAGCTGTACTGAGTACAGCGCTACCATCAATTCCAGAGTCCACAACAACCGCAATGGAACAATAACAGTCACCAAGGCAACAACGGCCACGGGAACGACACTATCTGGACAAAGAACATCACCTAGGTGAACAGCCAAAGTCAACGTCCACACTTTGCACTTTGCATTAAGAGACCTGCATGGTTCAAAGGCTATGTGTACAATGCATGTTCAGTGACTGAATAGTAGAATAAACAGTTGTTAAGGCATGAGAACAGCGGATGTATAGTAGGGTAATTTGGGTAACTCACAGTCACACAGGATCGTGTATGCAAATGTGTCCTTTGTTCACTAGGAAAAGGGGGGTGTTTGTATTTTTTGTTTATTATGAAAAAGGGGATGTTTTGGGTTTTGGAAATGCAATCTTACTAAGTGAACTACCTGGATTGAGTCATGTGACTCTGCCATGAGGCAAGCACTGTAGGCTGCCATTTCTAACTAGTTCAATAAAGACTCTCACTGAGAAAAGACACTAATGAAGATTGTTGTCCTTATACATGAAACAGTGTGATTGAACTCCTGGGACTGCTTTAGATGTAGGAGTCATGATAGCTTCCCAGGAACATATCACAGACCTGAAGGATTCATTTGTGGTGGTCACAGACCAGTTGCACATTGTTGAAGAAGGCTGCTGCCTGATCTATAGGAGCCTTGATAGTCACACACGTACAGTCGTGACATCTCCCACCCCCTTATTCTGGACATACAAGTCCCAAGTCAGAGAGGATACTCAACCAGAATGCCTTTGCGGTGCTAGACAAGTTTGTCTTTGCTCCTGCCATTAGATCTCAGTATCATACACCCTACCAAACCACAAGACTTCTCCCAATGGCTGCCAACTACAGTTAACACTGGCCTTCCACTGAGCTTTCACCTCATTATAGCTGATGAGGCTCTGAAGCTCTGCTGTTCCCATGTGCTCCTTGTAAAAGTGGAAAACCCTGATAAAAATCGCTGTTAATTGTCTGTTTAACAGGCTTAATTACCTCTCCATGTTGCTGCAGCGTGATCTCCTCCCATCAGGTTGAGCGCCTTTGGTGATACTCATTCACCAAGTAAACACATTGGGCTTCCCTCCTGATGCCTTTCACCACCATTTTACCAGGCCTCACGCCTCCCAGCCCATCTCCAATGGGCTGGTATTTTTATTGGCCATTGAGCTGATAACAAGGGCATAAGTTTACAATCACCAAAAAAAGAAGGGGAGGGTAATTATTTTGCTATATACAGAGGGTTGCTAGATGGTATGCTGTATCTGTGGAGGAAGCAAAAACAATGGTAGTTTTGAAAGGGAGGTGAATCAATATTTAAAAAAGAAAAATGAAAAACAATGGGCTTTATTTAATGGAGGCGATGGGAGTCTCCTTCGTTGGCTGGAGAGCCGGTGAGAGCACCACGTTGCCTCTTTTAGAGAGGGTCCACCACTCAGGCGCTTAACTGGGCAATGGCACAGGTTTGCTTGTCTGCATGGTGAGCCCCGCCCACCACTGGGTTAATACCAGCAACAGTGGGGTGAGGCCCTTAAGTGGGCATTAAGTGGGCACAGGGCGAGAAGGCCATCCACAGGCCTACACACCACAGACTTAATTGGGGTACAGGCGGGAAGGTGGCGAGCTCCCCACCTGCCACCTTCCCACCTGATTAAATGCCCCCCTGCCATCAAACTTTCCACCAGGAGGGTATTAAATTTTTCCCAATGTGTGGAAAGGGCAACAAAATGGGCCTGGTGGCTAATTCTTTCAGAAAGCAAACAAAGGCATCATGGGAAATGTGTTTGACTGGAAATCATAAAGAGGGCAATCTTTTGCTTTGATTTAAAAAAAATCAAACTGAATGGGAAAATGAGTTTCATTCAGGAATGAACAAAATACAGATTTTCGGAAGGTACATAAGCTGTGTGTCACTGACTTGATGCTTTGTGGGCAGTAAATTGAGTTATGTTTAGTCTCATGAAATTGACAGTTCATATCCCACAGAGCCTTATAACATGTTGTTCTTGTTTTAGCACAAGGTTGCCCAACATCCGGCCCGTCATGCCTCTCTGTCTGGCCCGTAGTTGTTAGGCAACAGCACAGCTTCTTTCTACTCTTGTGTTTGCTTTAACTTCTCTTCCAGAGCCATAAAACTCATTAGAAATGCAGGTATACAAACAGAGCTTTGGACATGCTATCTCCACTCAAAAATGAAACTAGATCCCAGGTTTCACCATTTAACCCACAAGTAGGAAAAATATAAATTAAACTTAAACTGAAAGATATGCCTTATTCTTAACAAACCCAATACACATATAACTTACTTAAACCATCTCCATTTCCTATCACAGTGCAGGGGCTGAGAGAAATAATGAGGGGATAGAGCGGTCTTGTCAGTGTACATGTGGAAATTGAGACTATGCTTTCCGATGATGTTGCCAAGGCAACATGTGGATGGGAAATAGGCAAAGGCCAAGGAAAATCCCAAGGCGTTTCACCAAAACAGAAGTTTGACACCAAACCACGAAAGGAGATATTAGGGCAAAAGCTTGGCCAAAGAGCTTGGTTTTAAGAAGGAAAGATAGGCAGGGTCAGAGAGGTTAAGGGAGGAAATTCCAAAGTTTAGGGCCTATAGCAGTGAAGTAGCGAAGATAGGGGATGCACATGAGGCCAGAGTTGGAGGAGTACACAGATTGTGGAGGGCTGAAAGCCTGGAGGAGATAACAGAGATAGGGAGAGGCACGGCCATGATGGAGCTGAAAATAAGGCTGAGAATTTTAAAATCAGTGGTGAGCACATGGATGAATGGGACTTGGTACAAGTTAGGATACAGGAGGCTGAGTTTTGTATGAGTTCAACTATTAGAGAGTGCAAAGGTGGGAGGCAGTGGAAATGGTTGAATCTAAAGTGAACAAAGGCACGGATGAGCTGAGTCGGGTTGGAGACAGTGATGTTACGGAGGTGGAAGTAGGCTGTCTTGGCAATGAAGACCATATGAGGTTGGAAGCTAGACTGTTTTGGTGAAAGCATCTTGAACTCACTATAAATTCAGGATTAACATGGAGAACTTGGTGCTCACAATTATTAACAATAACCCATTGATTCCCATAGTGCAGGGCTTTAAGGACAATTAAGTAGGTACTGCAGAATGGCCAGTGCCCAAAGAACTGTAATCTGCAGCAGTAAACCACTGAGAGAGGAGGAAGAAGATTGACCAAAAACAGGGTTGGTGAATGACAGCTGGATGGTGTATGAATAAACTCCTGGTAAAACTTCCTCTGCATAATACTCTGTAAGGGAGCTGGAGCATAAACCTCATGGGTGTAGTTCCATGAGGACCCTAAAAAAGGAGGTATCTGTTCATTAAAAATTTTTAAAACCTACCTGAAAGGGAATGATGGAAAGGTGTAAAATCTGCACACTGAGACTGCAGGTATGTAAATCATGTGCCACATATACAGGTCTGTACTGGCACATGACAACTAGGACGAGGTGGTGTGGTATATATTGCCATCCCTTCACTGTCGTTTGATCACATTCTTGGAACTCCCTTCCTAACAGCACTTTGGGTGTACCGACACCACATGGACAGCAGCGGTTCAAGAAGGCAGCTCATCACCACCTTTTCAAGGGCAATTAGGGATGGGCAATAAATGCTGGCCTAGCCAGTGAAACTCACATCCCCTGAACGCATAAATTTAAAACATTACGGGGCACATTCCCAAAGCGAACACCAATTGTTGTCTGATTATGCCTGTGTGAAGGGCCCTGGATCCCTTTTCTTCATTAAAGGTGATATTTAAAGTGCAAGTTATTATTGTTGTTGAACATCACTCCTCATTTTTTTTACAGCTTTTGGGCCACTATAAATAGTTAACTCACATTTAAATCTAGTGATCTTCTGGAAGCTAGAAGCATAATTTTTTAAAAATCTACTTCCAGTAATTCAAAGCTAACAGAATTGCTTCCTGTTTTCAAACCTTGATATCAGTGGCAGCAGTGACAATGGGATCATTAGAGCTAGAGTACCTGCCCATTTTGTCGCCTGCATAAATTAACTGGATTCTGAGACTGGGAATTTCCACTCCTATTCCAAGAGGCGCCAGTACATTGTGGAAATTTTTTTGTTAATCCTGGAAAAAGTCTCTTCCCATGAAAAATACGCAAGATTAATAATTTAGGTCGACTGCAGGACTTGTATGTATACAAGAATTAGAAGAGAAATTGCATTAATTAAATCAATCTGACTTTCTAGACCCTAAGAAATACCAGCCTAATCCGATATTACTCCACAAAAAGTTCATCACTCCACAAGAAGTGATGTTCTCGTAAAATAACCTTGTTTCTAGTTTTAACTAGTACCTAAAATATTAACATTAAATGACTTCAGGGTGCCAATACTAAACCATTTGCTTCTCCTCACATCAGACCGAAGTCACTTCAATCACCAGTTAATCTACCAAACACTGAATAGGCCCGAATCACCATCATGGGTGTTAAATTCAATCCCCCTGATATTTGGGTGCAGGGGCCGCTATTTGCAAAATTTGTCTACTCACCTCATTTCCCTGATAGTGACATGGCCACAAGTGGCTCCCACTCAGCTTCAGACTCCATTTGAGTGCAGGCAGCCTCTGCACACTCCAGGGAGTTAATTCGGGAAGAAAACATGTGCTCCAGGCAGCCTTCCCCTTTTAAAGGGAAGTTCCAAGGAAGTAGCAGCAACGCACTGAAGCCAGCTCAATAATCAATGCTATTCAAGGACAATGTATGGTAGATTAGAGGAAGGAAAGGGCTCCTTGCTTCACTGACACTCCCCTGGAAGCATTATATTGAGAGGTTGGGGCCATGAAGTGCCCATGTTTCTGCTGGGGGCCAGGAAGCTGTCAAGAATGAGCCAGTGAAGGGGATGAGAGTAGATGGTAAGTGGGGTTAATGTACAGAGCATGGCTCCCAGAACATGGCAGCAGAGCTGGGAAAGGTTGAATGACCTCACTCGAGCTGTCCCTGGCACTCAGGAGTCACCACTAACAGTGTAACACTATACTTCACCCACACACCTTCCAACAGAGCCTGTGAGATGGGGTGCACAAGGTGCAAGGAGACCGGGGTTGGTTGTGGGGGAGCCCAGGCTCATTTCCTCCTTTTCTATATAAAAAGATGCCGTGCTTCATCATTCTGAAATGAACTCTTATTTCCTCCGCCAGTGATAAACGGGTGTGATTGAGCAGAGCACTGAAGAGAGGGCAGGGGAGCTGCGCTTGATTGACGTGATGTTTTGGCTTTTCATTGTCCAACTGGACACTCGGGTGATTGGTTGGGCTGGCATGAGCGGGTAAGGGCATGCACATGGTGGGCAGAGGTGTTAGAGCGCTGGATACACAATATGAGGCACTGGGAAGGTAAATTGTAACTGCAAGTCTACAAATCTGGTTAGCTCCTTTGGACTTTGAACTGCTTTGTATGTGCTAAGAATTCCAGTGTGCAGGTTCCGGAAGTTAAAAAGGGATCACATTTGATTCACTAATTTTTCCTCTCAAATTCCTCATCTATAAAATGTAACTTGTTTTAACATTCGTACAATGCTCGGCATATTCCAAGTAATTTGAATTATATTTTGAGGCGATAGAGGTTTTTTTAATATCAATCGAATAACACTAAACAATGCATGTAAGTGATCCTGAATACCTAGCTCTTGTAGGCAACTGAAGATGTGATGGTATGGACTTTAATTCAAAACCTGGAACTCTGCAAGCCCTCACTGGAATAGTTCTCAAAGCCAAATAAAAACAGCTCTAATTTTAAAATAAAAACAGCTCTAATTTTTAAAGGAAGTGAATCACTGATCCTCGGGTGATTGCTACTGTTCTTTTATACATGTGGATGGCTTGTGATATGGAAGCATTTTATAGAACCCAAGCAGTGGAACCCAGCCATTGTTTGATGAATAAAAGTGCACAGCATTCCCCTTTTGAAGCTGTGTTACAGTTAGTCAGAAAATTCATAACGTGGATAATTTATCCAATGAAGAATCAATTGGGCACTTTGCGATGGAAAGCTCAGCTCAGGGTTGAATGGGACACAGTTTGCAATTTGGTTCAGCTTGAGACAGTGAACAGGGAGCAAGATGGAACGATGCTGCTTTAACATACCTAACTGGAGGATATCACAGCTCATTTAAGACTGGATCTCAGATGAGGAGCTGGCAACACAGAGGCGGAGGAGGTGTAGTGAGAGTTGGTAGAGAGGCTAGAGCTGGGTGAGCTCAACATACAAGTGAAAGCTGGCATGTACAGGGGTGGGAATAGAATAAATTGTTGGAGAAGGCTATGATTAAATAGGTAAGGCTGGGACCAAGTGTGGGAAATTTCACTGAACTGGATGGCAGTGAAAACAAATTAGAGAAAGAACATGTTGGTGGGACCACATCAAAAGCTGCAGGAAGATCGAGGCCAGATATGCACCTGGTTACAGTCATAGAGGTTGTCATTGCAACTTTGCTAGGAGCTGTGGCAGTGGCAGAATCCTCACTGGAGAGATTCTAAAATGGTGTTGGAGGAAGGATGGGAACTGGAGGTAGCAACATGTTCAGTGGAAAGGGACGTTGGAGATAGGGTGGTAATTTGCAAGGAAAGAGGGATTGAGAGTTGTTTTCTTTAGGAGAGGAGTTTTGAATGTGAAAGGGACAGTACCTGAGGGTAGTGAACTTTTTAACACTTCAGCCAGCATGGGGATCATGAAAGGAAGTTGGGTGGTCAGCAGTTTAGTGAGAGTGAGGTGAATAGAGTGGAAAAGTAAGCAAGTTATTCTAAATCTACATTAAACACCAATTCACCTCAGCTGGAATATCGTGTTCAATTCTGGGCACCACACTTCAGGAAGGATGTGAAGATTTTGGAGAGGCTAGAGTAGAGATTTACTAGAATGGTTCCATGGATGAAGGATCACAGCTACACGAGAACACAAGAAATAGGAGCAGGAGTAGACCATATGGGGGGAGGTGATGGCGCAGTGATATTGCTGCCGGACTAATAATCCGGGGACCTGGGTTCAAATCCCACCACAGCAGATGGTGAAATTTGAATTCAATGCAAAAAAAAATCTAGAGTTAAAAGTCTAATGATGACCATAAAACCATTATCAATTGTTGTGAAAATTAATCTGGCTCACTAATGCTCTATAGGGAAGGGAATTACTTGTTGTCCTTACCTAGTCTGGCCTACATGTGATCCCAGGCCCACAGCAATGTGGTCAACTTTTAAATGGCCATTCAGTTGCAGCAAAGAAAGACACAAAAAAGAAAGGAATGAAACTAGACGGATCAACCTAGGCACCAGAAATGACTTTGCAGTCGACTCTGCAAAGTCCTCCTTACTAACATCTGGGGGCTTGTGCCAAAATTGGGAGAGCTGTCTCATAGACTAGTCAAGCAACAGCCTGACATAGTTATCCTCATGGAATCATACCTCGCAGATAATGTCCCAGACATCACCGTCATCATTCTTGGGTATGTCCTGCCCCACCGGCAGGACAGACCCAGCAGAGGTAGTAGCACAGTGGTATACAGTCGGGAGGGAGTGGACCTGGGAGTCCTCAACATCAACTCTGGGCCCCATGGCATCAGACCAAACATGGATAAGGAAATCTCCAGCTGAATCAGTGCTCCTCCATGTTGAACATCACTTGAAGGAAACACTGAGGGTGACAAGGGCACAGAATATTCTCTGGGTGGGGGACTTCATGTCCATCACCAAAAGTGGCTCAGTAGCACCACTACTGGCTGAGTCCTAAATGACATAGCTGCTAGACTGGATCTGCGGCAGGTGTTGAGGGAACAACATACTTGACCTCATCCTCACCAACCTGCCTGCTGCAGATGCGTCTGTCCATGACAGTATCAGTAGGAGTGACCACCACACAGTCATTGTGGAGACAAAGTCCCGCCTTCATATTGAGGATACCCTCCAATGTGTTGTGTGGCATTACCACTGTGCTAAATGGGATAGATTTCAAACAGATCTAGCAACTCAAGACTGGGCCTCCATGAGGCACTGTGGGGCAGCAGCAGAATTGTACTCGAACACAATCTGTAATCTCATGGCCCTGCATATCCCGCACCCTACCATTACCATCAAGCCAGGGGATCAATCCTGGTTCAATGAAGGGTGCAGGAGGGCATACCAGGAGCAGCACCAGGCATACTTGAAAATGAGGTGTCAACCTGGTGAAGCTATAACACTGGACTACTTGCGTGCCAAGCAGCATAAGCAGCAAGTGATAGACAGAGCTAAGCGATCCCACAACCAATGGATCAGATCTAAGCTCTGCAGTCCTGCCACATCCTGTTGTGAATGGTGGTGGACAATTAAACAACTCCCTGGAGGAGGTGGCTCCACAAATATCTCCATCCTCAATGATGGAGGAGCCCAGCATAGCAGTGCAAAATATAAGGCTGAAGCATTTGTAACAATCTTCAGCCAGAAGTGCCGAGTGGATGATCCATCTTGGCCTCCTCCAGAGGTCCCCAGCATCACAGATACCAGTCTTCAGCCAATTTGATTCACTCCATGCGATATCGAGAAACGGCTGAAGGCACTGGATACTGTAAAGGCTATGGGCCCTGACAGTATTCCGCTAATAGTACTGAAGATTTGTGCTCCAGAACTTGCCGTGCCCCTAGCCAAGCTGTTCCTGTACAGCTACAATACTGGCATCTACCCGGCTATGTGGAAAATTGCCCGGGTGTGTCCTGCACACAAAAACCAGGACAAATCCAACCCGGCCAATTACCGTCCCATCAGTCTACTCTCCATCATCAGTAAAGTAATGGAAGGCTTCATCAACAGTGCAATCAAACAGCACTTGCTTAGCAATAACCTGCTCACTAATGCCCAGTTTGGGTTCCGCTAGGGCCACTCAGCTCCTGACCTCATTGCAGCCTTGGTTCAAACATGGACAAAAGAGCTGAACTCCTGAGGTGAGGTGAGAGTGACTGCCCTTGACATCAAGGCAGCATTTGACCAAGTGTGACATCAAGGAGCCCTAGCAAAACTGGAGTCAAGGGGAATCAGGGGGAAATCTCTCTGCTGGTTGGAGTCATATCTAGCACAAAGGAAGATGGTTGTGGTTGTTGGAGGTCAGTCATCTCAGCTCCAGGAGTTCCTCAGGGTAGTGTCCTCTGCCCAACCATCTTCAGTAGTGTCCTCTGCCCAACCATCTTCAGCTCTTCATCAATGACCTTCCTTCCATCATAAGGTCAGAAGTGGGGATGTTCGCTGATGATTGCACAATGTTCAGCACCATTCGTGACTCCTCAGATACTGAAGCTGTCTATGTCCAAATGCAGTAGGACCTGAATAATATCCAGGCTTGGGCTGACAAGTGGCAAGGAACAGTCGCGCCACACAAGTGTCAGGCAATGACCATCTCCAACAAGAGATAATCCAATCATCGTCCCTTGATGTTCAATGGCATTACCATCACTGAATCCCCAACTATTAACATCCTGGGGGTTACCATTGACCAGAAACTGAACTGGACTAGCCATATAAATATTGTGGCTACAAGAGCAGGTCAGAGGTTAGGAATCCTGCAGCGAGTAGCTCACTTCCTGACTGTCCAAAGCCTGTTCATCACCTACAAGGCAGTGTTCCATCACCTACAGGAGTGTGATGGAATACTCCCCACTTGCCTGGATGAGTGCAGCTCCTACAACACTGAAGAAGACGGACACCATCCAGGACAAAGCAGCCCGCTTGATTGGCATCACATCCACAAACATTCACTCCCTCCACCACCGATGCACAGTAGCAGCAGTGTGTACCATCTACAAGATGCACTGCAGGAATTCACCAAGGCTCCTCAGACAGCACCTTCCAAACCCACGACCACTACCATCTAGAAGGGCAAGGGCAGCAGATAGATGAGAACAGCGCCACCTAAAAGTTTCCCTCCAAGTCACCCGCCATCCTGAACTGGAAATAAATCATTGTTCCTTCACTGTCGCTGGGTAAAAATCCTGGAACTCCCTTCCTAACAGCACTGTGGGCGTACCTACACCACATGGACTGCAGTGGTTCAAGTAGGCAGCTCACCACCACCTTCTCAAGGGAAACTAGGTATGGGCAATAAATGCTGGTCCAGCCAGCGAAGCCCACATCCCGTGAATGAACTTTTTAAAAGTATATGGCCCACCAAGCCATTCAATATGAGCGTGGCTGGTCTTGGGCTTCAACTCCATTTTCCTGCCTGCTTTCCATATCCCTTAATTCCTTGAAACCGCAAAAATCTGTGTTTCCCGGCCTTAATTTTTTTGAGGCGGTGACCAGGTGTGTAGAAGAGGGGAGTGCAGTTGATGTAGTTTATATGGATTTCAGCAAAGCCTTTGACAAGGTCCCACATGGGAGACTTATAAAGAAGACAAATGCACATGGAATACAGCGTAATTTGATAAGGTGGATTCAAAATTGGCTTACTTGTAGGAGACAGAGGGTGATAACAGAAGGATGCTTAGTGACTGGAAGCCAGTGTCCAGTGGCGTACCACAGGGATCTGTGCTCGGTCCCCTATTATTCGTCATTTATATAAACGACATAGATGACTATGTGGGGGTAGGATTAGTAAGTTTGCGGATGACACAAAGATTGGCCGGGTGGTTAACAGTGAGGTTGAGTGTCTTGGGCTACAGGAAAATATAGACGGGATGGTCAAATGGGCAGATAAGTGGCAGATAGAATTTAACCCTGAAAAGTGTGAGGTGATACTTTGGAAGGAGTAATTTGACAAGGAAGTATTCGATGAACGGCATCACACTAGGAAGTTCTGAGGAACAAAGGGACCTTGACGTGTGTGTCCATAGATCTCTGAAAGCGGAGGAGCATGTTAGTGGGGTGGTGAAAAAGGCATATGGGACACTTGCCTTTATCAATCGAGGCATAGATTACAAAAATAGGGAGGTTATGTTAGAGTTGTATAGAACCTTGGTGAGGCCACAGCTGGAGCACTGTGTGCAGTTCTGGTCGCCACATTATAGGTAGGACGTGATTGCACTGGAGGGGGTGCAGAGGAGATTCACCAGGATGTTACCTGGGATGAAACATTTAAGTTATGAAGAGAGGTTGGATAGACTTGGGTTGTTTTTGTTGGAGCAGAGAAGGCTGAGGGGTGACCTGATCAAGGTGTACAAGATTATGAGGGGCATGGACAGGGTGGATAGGGAGCAGCTGTTCCCCTTAGTTGAAGGGTCAATCACAAGGGGACATAAGTTCAAGATGAGGAGCAGGAGGTTTAGGGGGGATGTGAGGCAAAACATTTTTACCCAGAGGGTGGTGACGGTCTGGAATGCGCTGCCTGGGAGGGTGGTAGAGGCGGGTTGCCTCACATCCTTTAACAAGTACCTGGATGAGCACTTGGCACGTCATAACATTCAAGGCTATGGGCCAAATGCTGGTAAATAGGATTAAGTAGGTAGGTGGTGTTTCTCACGTGTCGGTGCAGACTCGATGGGCCGAAAGGCCTCTTCTGCACTGTATGATTCTGTGATTCTGTAAATATATTCAACGATGGAGCATCCACAACCATCTGGGGTAAAGAATTCCAAAAATTCTCAATCCTTTGAGTGAAGAAATTTCTCTTCATCTCAGTCTTAACGATCCTTTATCCTGAGACTGTACCCCTGTGTTTTAGACTCCCCGACCTGGGGAAACAATCTCTCAGCAATTACCCTATCATGCCCCTTCTGAATTTTGTGTGTTTCAATGAGATCGCCTCTGATTCTTCTAAACTCCAGAGAATATAATAAACCCAATTTACTCAGCCTCTCATCATAGGACAACCGCCTAATCCAGGGGCCAGTTTGATGAATCTTCGCTGTACTGCCTCCAATGCAAGCATATTCTTTCTTAAATGTTGAAACCAAAACTGCACACAGTATTCAAGATGCAGTCTCAACAAAACCCTGTACAAATGTAGCAAGACTTCTTTAGTTTTGTACTCCAATCCCCTTGCAAGAAAGTCCAACATGCCTCTTGCTTTCCTAATTGTTTGCTGCACCTGCATGCTAACTTCCTGCGTTCCTTGTAAGAGCATACTTAAGTCTCTTTGAACATCTAAACTTACACGTTTCATACCTTTTAAAAATATTCTGCTTTTCTATTCTCATGACTGTTGTACCTTTGACAAACGAACCACAAGAGGCTCAGGTACAGGTTATGATTGTTTATTCGGGCAATTGCAAGGAGAGAAGCACCTCAAAGCAGCTTGAGGTAGCACTCTACCAAATTACAAGTATACAGCTTATTTATACATTACAGACAAGAACATTGTTGAGCCTTCACCCAGGCAGAGCCTTCTCCCTCTTTCTAAGCTGGGACCATCTGTCCTTTCCTTATCTGTTGATGAGCACACTTAATCCATCTTGTTTTCATCCTCCGTCTCCAGTCTAGTTCCCAGGGTCTTTCTGGTGACTGCAGGCCCTAAGGGTGTGCAAAGTTCATCTGGTAACCCTTAATTGTTAATGTACTGGATGGCACTGTCTGCCTGGAGATTCTAAGTAATTCCCTTTCAATAAATTCTTACTGTATTCCTCCTAACATGACCACAGTAAATAACTCACATTTCCTACATTATACTCCATCTGTTGTCTTGTTGCCCACTCATTTAACCTGTCTATATCTCTTTGCAGCCTCTCTGTCTCCTCCCCACAGCTTATCTTCCCACCTAGCTTGGTATCATCAGCAAACTCAGATACATTGTTCTCTGTTTCTTCATCTAAGTCATTAATATAGATTGTAAATAGTTGAGGCCAAGAAGCTGGGCTTGTTCTCTTTACAGCAGAAAAATCTGAGGAGATTTGATAGATGTATTTAAAATCATGAAAGGTTTAGATGGAGAAAATAAATAGAAACTGTTTCCAATGGCTGAAGGGTCGAGAGCCAGAGCACACAAATTTAAGGTGATTGACAAAGAACAGAGGCGACATGAGGAAAAAATTATTTTTTGCAATGAATGTTTGGAATGCTTTGCCTGACAAGGTGGTGGAAACAGGTTCAATAGAGGTTTTCAAAAGGAAATTGGATAAGTGTTTGGAAGGAGAAAAAGTTTTCAGTGATATGGGAAAAAGAGTGGGACTAATTGGATTGCTCTTTAAAGAGCCTGCCCAGGCTCGATGGGTCAAATGGCCTCCTATGCTGTACTATTCATTCTATCAACATTTTGGATTCCGCGGTGCATGGCTCTCTTTGTATGGAAGGATGGTTCTTGACTCCAAATTACAAAGATTACATTTTACAAATGACAGATGGGCTGCCATTCACCATCCTCTTGAGTCAGAGGATGGGAAGTGAAAGATTTAGCTGTTCAAATGATTTCCAGAAAGACTTTTGGACAAAGCATGGAAATGAATATGGTGCAGTGTGTTTTGATGAGCTGCTTACCCAATCATTGTCATTGAATATTTATGGGCAGAATTTTCACCACAGAAGGCAGGCGCTGCCTGACCCGCTTGAGCATGAAATGACACGCGATGATGTCGGGCGAGTGTCCTGACATTAACGCACAGTCATACGATAGTTCGATCGGCGGGTGCGCATGGGAATCGGCAGCACACCCGCCGACAATTAGAAGGCCTCTTAAGACCATTAAAGTATTAATTAACTTAAATTTTCCACTGCCCAGGCGGGATGAGGTTTCCAACATCAAATGAAAATAAATTTTTTTTTTTAAATTTCACTTATAACATGTCCCTACTCATGTGACATGAGGGGACATGTTTTATAACATTTTTAATATCTTTATTTATAATTTTCAAAACTCTTCATCTCCCTGAGGCAGCTCTGTGCCTCAGGGAGATTTTCAAGCGCTCACTCGCACACATGCGCGAAGTTCCCCACTCACCCTCCTTCCCCCCCTGCCCCCCACAGACAGCGCTGAGCACTGTCACTCACATTTCACGCTGGGCAGGCCTTAATTGGCCGGCCAGCGTGAAATCGCGGTCCAGCCCCAATCGCAGGCGGCTTTCCGACCGCCTCCACCAAGCCTGCCCAACAAGGGCAAAATTCTGCCCTACGTATCATTTAACATAGCATATTCAATTGTAATAAAATTGGTATTGTGTGCAACTGAAATTCCAGAACAAACAGAATTGTCAAACTCATTTAAATTCAATAATTTTAAATTATTACATAATGTGACCAATGGACCCAGAAACAGGAGACATTCTAGGGCCCATGATTTCTCACCCTGGCCCTGCCTTCCAACTGTACCAGCTGCACACACACTTATACACGCCTCTGCGCGGCGACAGCTATTCACTTTTGACAGGCAGATCACCCAACCACACTGACACATAGTCACTAGCATTCTGCCCTCTTTCTTGCAGGAGAAGGTCACCCATAAAAGGGAGAAGCAAAGGCCCAACGTAAAACCATCATGAATCCAAGCCCTCAGAGCCCTCGAATAGATAGTCTACAGGATAATGTACACCAACAGCATAGTTCTAGAGTCATCCAGTGCTGCCCAGGCCATCGAGGGTAATTATAAGTTGGTGCTCCTCACACCTTCTTCATTCATTCCTCATCCTCATCCTGAAAAGGTGTCTTGAAATGGAAACCACCATTGGAGTGACCCAGGGCTTTCTGGTTTCCTCCCCACCTGCCCTTTCCTCACTGCTACCAATGCCTAACGCTTTTTTGCTTTGAGATAGTCATGAAATGTCTTCTGCTCAGCCACCGCAGCCTCAGTGGAAAGGCAAGAGGAATTACAGAGCTCTGAAAAGGAAGCATCGTCACTTGACCTAACACTTGCAGCTACCAGCTCAGATACTGGCACTGCCCAAATGTTAGAGGCTACTTTAGAGTTGGGATCTGCATGTGGTGAGTCACTGGGCATGAGTGAGCTACAGCCAGGACAAGGGAATAGGACAGCACATGTGCGAATACCAGAGAGAGCGAGGTTGTACATCAGTTCTGTTCCAGGGGATTCAAGTGTATGAAATTGTATGAAGAGATGCTTGGTGCGGGCCTGCCAGAGAGTCTCCAGTCACTGGTTAAGAGCATGGAGGAGTTGGGCTCCAGTATGGCACAGGGAATTGTGTAGAGCTGGAAGAGGAAGCCAGATGACATTTCTGCTTCTTCCCATTGTGTACAGAACTCAGGTAAGGGTGATAGGTCCAACAGTACTTCACGGAATAGGGATGGATGACTGCTGAAGGTCCTGTTTATGAAATTACAGTATAGTGGCAATCTCTCTTTCTCTCTCTCTCTCTTCTGTCCTCATGACATCCAAGAAGAGAAATGGCAGCTTACTGGAGGAATAGTTATTCAAATTCTTCTCTTTTCTTTAATAGTGGCTCCTTCTCCTTCTGGTGCTGCAGTGGATATATTTTTCAGTCTAGCATTGGCAGGTTCTCTCAGTATGGTGGAAGTACAGTCCAGGCACCACAAAATGTGTTTAATCAGTCCAGAACCAGAAAAGTGGGTCAGTGTTGGGGCAGCACATGGAATTCCTGGCCTGAACTACCATTGCCCTGAAGGAAACTCAAGGGTTGGCAAATCCTTGCTGATACAGACTCTGCACCTAACAACCCTCATGTCTTGTTTATATGGGAAAGGAGATTTGAATCACTGGAAATTGAAGTAATTCAATTTCCATTTGTCATCAGCATTGATAACTTTAGTGGATTAAGGGACTAGCAGCTCAAACCAAAATAAAAATACTGTACTCCATTGGTTGGCTCCTGCAGAAGTTTCATAAATTCAGAGTTTTGTTTTCAGCAAGTTTTAAAAGTGTTTGGAAGTAAGGGTGAACTCCAGATCATTGGTTAATTGTGGGTTAAGTGTCACAGAAGTAAAAGTGCATTACAATATAAAGAAGTATGACTCTAAACATAACTTGACGGTCAAAACTATTGGATTTGTATTGCACCTATTCTATTCAAGTCTTGCATTCAGCTCTGAAGCTGATGGCTGGTCCACAGAAATGGATAACTCAATTTAACTCACTTACCAATTATTTGGTAGGAATAGCAGTGAAATGTGCTTAATAGTGAAGCGTGTCTTTATGTGCCATTCTGCCTGTATGCTTTGCACACCAGAACGGTTAGTACGTAAATTTTAACATAATGCATTTTCAATTATGTCATGGGTAAGAAAAATTATAATCGTAACTCATCTTAAGCTTGCTAACAATATTAAATAAGCTGCATGGGGCTGAGTGGTGTACTGTTAGAATATTCTAGTTCAGTCCAATGAATGGAATACGTCTCCATTGTGTACCCTATAAGAATTCTAAATGAAAGAACACTGGGCAAGCTTTCCTAGTTTCAATTGTGCACAAGCTATTAATATGGCAGCCTTATTGCTGTGGTTTCTAGATTCAGTCAACAGCACATTTAAATGAATGTTGATTATGATGGAGTAAAACTAAAGGCAATTTATTAAGAAAAGGGAAACATTATTTTTGAGATTTACTGTGTATAGCAAGAGCAAGGTTTCAATCTAACTAATCAGCCAAATACCAAGGCTTCAATTTTAATTCCTTCTGCCTGGCAGAAATAAGGTAGAGAGCCAGTTACAATAGAATGGGGGGACTTACCCACTCCTTTCTGGATGAGTGCAGGTTTAAATTGCAGATGGAAAGGACACCCAAAACAAAATAGCAGGTTCCTCTTCAATTATGCAGATTAGGCTCTAATGCTGCCTTCGGGGCCAGGTCTGTTACTTGAATCAGAGTGTACGAAGAGTAGTGATGACTTCTCTGCCAGGTCAAACCTGTTGGAACAGCAGCCGGAAGTGGTCGGCAAGGTAGATACTGAAAATTTTGATTTCCTGTCGACTGGGAGGAGCTCCTGCAGACCGGAGAGGTTAAGCCTTAGAGGTCCTGTGCCTGGAGCTTCCACTCTCCTCCTCTGCCAAGCCCTACGATATATGCCAAGCCCCACTTACATAAGAATGCAAGGAATAGGAGAGAGAGTAGGAAATACAGCCTATTTAATAAGATCATGGCAGAGCTTTTACATCATTTCCACTTTCCCATCCTATCCCCAGGTCCCTCGATTCCCTTAATACCCAAAGATCATGCTCTTGAATGTAATCATCGACTGAGCATTCACAACCCTCCGGGGTAGAGAATCTCAAAGATTCACAAACCTCTGAGTGAAAAAGTTTTTCCTCATCTTGGTTCTAAAGAGCAGACCTCTTATCACAGGCTGTGACCCCCTAGGGCAGAATTTTGCATCCCGCAGGCAGGTGCATGCCCAACTCGAACGGGAGTAAAATTGTGTGTGATGACGACCAGTGAGCATCCTGACGTCATCGCGTTCTCGTGCGATATTTCGCTCAGCAGGCGTGCACAGGTGCCGGAGAGGCGCCCGCCATTAATTAAGCGGCTACTTAAGGCCTTTAACAATCCAACTGACGGTGATTTCCATTGCCCGTGCGATTTTCTGATCACTGTATGGGCAAAACGGGCAGGCGGCCAGCCGACATTTTCACAAACCTCATCCAAGGGTGGGATAAAAAGGGTCAGGAGCATTGTCAATGTGAGTAGCGAGGAGTTTTGGAGATAGTTTGCTGCTTGACAACTTCATCTCTGTTCGGGACTTCATTCTCAACATTTCTAGGCTTCATTCCAGGACTCATTGCTGTCTGCCAGGCCCCCAGAGGATTCAGACTGTGTGGGCCCTTCCAGGTATCAGACAGCCTTCCCTTACCCTGGTAATGGGGATTGTGGTCTCCGCTGGTGGCACCTTCTCTGAGGAGGAAGAGGGGACAGAAGGGAGAGGAGGCCACATGTCCTAATGCAGCTTCTAGTGCAGAGACCTGTGGGAGTAGAGGTGCAGGCACAAGGGGCGCAGGGCCAGCAGGTAGTCCAAGTAGGAAGGAGACGCAGAAGATGCCACTATGCCACTACCTTGCTGCCAGGGTTTACAGGCGGTGATGCAGCTACCTCAATATGTCCGAGTGCAATGCCGAAGGAAGCTCTGCCTCTCAAGGGAGAGCATGACCTCCATGTGCCAGATGATTGCACCTGAGATCAGCTCCGACTGTGTGGGCGGACACCCCATGCCAGTGGCTCTGAAGGTCACAGTGGCCCTCAACTCCTATGCCTTCGGCTCATTCCAGAGCTCACCAGGGGTAGTCTGTGTGGAATCTCCCAATCAGCTGTCCACAGTTGCGTTAAGCTGGTGACAGAAGCTCTGTTCAGCAGGTACTGATCTTTATTCTTTACCGTACGGATGAGGCCAGCTAGAGTGAGTGAGCCAGGGGCTTTGTAGCGATTGCTGGGTTCCTCCGCATCCAGGGTGCAATCGACTGTAAACATTTGACCATCAAGGTGCCAGCGGGTCAGCTGGGTGCCTTTGTCAACAGGAAGAGCTTCCACTCCACGAACGTGCAGATAGTGTGTGATCACAGGATACTGATTCTACAAGTCTGTGCAAGGTACCCAGACATCTCCCATGATGCCTACATCCTCAGACACTCCCAGGTGCCGAGGCTCTTCAGTGCTCCAGCCCGGCTGGATGGATGGCTGCTGGGTGACAAGGGCTATCCCCTCAAAAGGTGGCTCATGAGCCTCTCCGCCACTCAAGAACAGAGGCAGAGCAGCGTTACAATAGGAGTCATGCCTCCACAAGGGCAGTGATAGAGAGGATCATAGGTCTTCTCAAGATGTGCTTCTGATGCCTGGGCCATTCAGGGGGTGCACTACAATACCCCCCAGAGCGGGTGTCACAGATCGTGGTTGTATGCTGTGCTCTCCACAATCTGGCACTGGCAAGGGGGGGCCCAGTGGAGGAAGAGAATCTTAACGCAGCTGAACAGACCAGAGATGATGAGTCCAGTAGTGAGTCTGAAGATGAACACGGTGAGGAAAATGCTGAGGGCATGGAGCCAGACCTTGGTAACCTCAAGGGAGGCAGGTACACCAGGAACACCTTGATCCAACGCTCTTTCAGCTAGACTACCAAAGATCAGCTTCAACCACATGCCGGGGCTGCAGCCTCCACCCCGGATGTCTGAAAGGACTCTTTCATTTGAACACAAAGAACACTCAGTGCCTGTGTCTGTGCAATAAAGTTCAGAGCCACCTACATCCAGCCTTACACACTAGCATACCCTGCACCAATAAGATAAAAAGGTGAAGCATACTCAGGCCATGACGGCAAAAACAAAATTTATCTGATTTTGACAATTCCAAACTATTTACATAAAGTTCTCTGGTCTTCATTCCCAGACCAATATAAATAAAGTAAACATAAATGAACATAAAATCACCTGTGACTTGTCCCTCTTGTGCTCATAGTGCCTTTAAATTACGTTTGTGAGTGTGAAGTCTAGGTGCTTCCCCCTCGCTGACAGCCTGCTGACTCTGCTGTCATGTTGGCCTTGATGACATTGGTAGTAGTCCTCTGGCCAGTAGAGCCTGTGCTGGCCCCACCTGGGAGGGAGGAGCCAGTGCCAGAGCTGGCATCTCCCCAGTCGCTACAGCCTCATCAGATGCCATGGTCACTGGCGGAGGGGCGGGGGAGCTGCTGCCATCATCCAGAGCGCCTTGAGAGGAGCCCGCAGAGATGACAAGCAGCTCGTGCGCCAATGTGAGGTCGCTGTGGACGTCCCTGCACAACATTGATGAATGGGCACCCAGCTGGGACACTGGGTGCCTCATTCAAACCCCACACCGGCACTGGCCACCTGAGGTCTTTGCCTGTGTGAGGGCTTGCAGGTCCAAGCGCAACCCCACGAACCCCTCATTCTGTCCTTGGAGCTGCCTCTCCATAAGAATCACTACTCTCAATGGAGGAGGCAGTACGCTCGGCCATGAGGGTCAACACAGTGCTCACACTCCACATTGACTTCTCCATCAAAGACCATGGCACGCAGACCCTCATGGGTCTCCGCCAGATCCTCCCGCCCATCTCGCTGGTCCTGGTCCCCAGCAGTCCCCCGGCTGCCGGCACCTCAGACGAGTGTGAAGTGCCCTCACCAAGTGCACCAAGATTCTAGCTGCCGCTCCAATGCCCACCGAGATGCTGGTATCTGCACTGGTGCCTGCTTCAGAGGGCGGGTGTGAGCAGGTGCAAATTATGCCTGGGGGTCCTCCAGTGTCAGGGGTGGCCTTTCGGGGTCTGGAGATGAGATGCCTGCTGGCGAACCTAAAAGGGAGAAGAAGGATATGTCATTAGTTTAAGTTATCACACTGTCATTGTGCATGCCAGGCACCCTGGTGAGACAATGGAGGTCTGCATCATGATGCCATCGTCTTTCAATGATCAATGGGGACTCCAGGTTCAAGACTCGCATCAATGAAGAAACTACACTAGAATAGGTGCACAAACCAAAAGTCTCACCTCTGTGCACTGCACTCTTACCTTCGTCTGGCACCCCCACCTCTCCACACCCGGTTGCATGGGGCGCGTGCCGGCTCTCAAGCTCTAGGGCATCTTGCTCATACCTTGAAAGGATTAGGAGGCTAGTGGGTCCTCCACTGGCCCGCGACCTTTCTATATTGTTGTGGGCCGTCTTCCCCTGAAACAACAGAGGAGCATTGATTCGTCCACTCTCTACCTGCAGCATCATCACAGCCTGGCCAACCCCAGCTGAGGAGCACCTGGCAGGGCACATCCAAGTCATGGGCCTTGAGCCTCAAGGCACTCAGTCTGGCAGTGAGGGCTCACCCTCTTGGCCAGCTCTGGCGTGATTTACAGTTGGCACTCAGACTCTAGCACCCCTAAGGTCCACGGGGATCCCCTGTGCCCATTGGAGGCACCCCCCCACCCCCCAAGTTCATACTCCCCCTTTAACTCTTTCCCCCGGTCCTCAAACCCAGCCCCCCCATCCCCCCCCCCCACCAATGTCCTCACTCCTCTCACTGCCCGCCAATACCCTGGTCTTACCTTCAGTCCGACCTACCATCCGATTGATTGACAGCTCTCTAAGGTGGGACTTGTCTCACCCTTAACCAATTAACACCCCAATAAACATTAAATGGCTGTGGGGCAGCTGGTGTCAATAGGGATGCGTTTCCTGCCAACACTTTGGGTGGCAGATCAAGAAACCCCGCCACACAACAAATTCCTGTCCATCAGGCCATTCTGCTCAATCACCAGTGATAGGACAGCTCTCTCATCCCATGGATTGGTCTAGTAAACCTTGGTTATACATCTTTTAAGATAAGTATATCCTTCCCAAGGTAAGGTGACCAAAACTGTACGTAGTACTCCAGGTGTGGTCTCACTAAAGCTCTATGTGATTGCAGCAAAATTTCCTTACTCTTATACTCTAATCCCCTTGCAATAAATGCTAAAATAAATTTTGCCCTCTATTTGATTGCTGTACTTGCATGTTAACTTTAATTCATAAATGAGGACTCCAGATCCTTCTGAGTACCAACATTTCCAAATCCCTCACCTTTCAATAAAAGCTCTGATTTTCCAATCTTCCCACCAAAATGGATAATTTCACACATTCCCACATTACATTCCCATCTGCCACCTTCTACATCTTTACCCATTCTTTTATCCTCTACAGCCAAAAGGTAAACTGCCTTGAGACATTAGGACTATCTCCACTGCAGCAAAGAACACAGAATAAATTTAATTGAGGTTTTTAAAAATGAACGTTTTTCACTTTTTATTAAAAGCAATTTCATCCAGTTGAGCAGTCACTGATGAGGGAGACATCAATTTAATATTATAATTAAGGGAGAAGAGTTAAAAGAAATATTTTAATGCAAGCTGTTATGCGTAGAAGATTTTGCCGCAGGGAATGGTTAAGGCAGAAACCTTAGCATCTTTTAAGAGAATATTAGATACTGACTTATGTTGTGGATTCTCTCTTCTTCTCTGTATTTAATTTTTCTGCTTTTCTCTCCATCTTTTTCTTCTTTCCTTTCAGTTCAGAGGCAGTGAGTGTGGTAGGGGAAGGCTAGGAATCCTGTGGCAAGGAACTCAACTCCTGGCTCCCCAAAGCCTGTCCACCATTTACAAGGCACAAGTCAGGAGTGTGATGGAATATTCTTTATTTGCCTGGATGAGTGCAGCTCCAACAACACACAAGAAGCTTTACACCATCCAGGACAAAGCAGCCCACTTGATTGGCACCCCATCCAATGAAGAAAAATCAAAAATCACTTAGGAGAAGCAATTTCCTGTGTGGCTATTATTTCTTTCTCTCTCATGTGTTAGAAAAGAGCAGTGGTCTACACAATTAGCATTGATCTGTTTTAATTGTCAGCTGGAGATAATCAATAGGCTTCAAATTTCAACTAATTTTGACACAGACATTATATGAACAATGTACTTTCTCTGACCCGTCTCTCCATCAATTTAAAACACTTCATTAAAGCTTACCAAATACAAAACAAAAGCTATAACAGATTTGTAATCAGAACACTTTTTCTTTCTTAATTACAGAAGTCTTTTTTTAACAGAAAAAAACTCAACATAAATGTTGCCACAGTAAAACTTGAGAAATTTGGCCCCTTGCTTTTCACACTTGTTTGAGGGAAAGCTACTGGAAATAAAGTGTTAACAGTTTAATAAAAAATATCCTATCAATATACAGTGGACTGAACATTAGTGATACAGCCTGAGAAATTAGGTATGCTGCAAATGCTCAGGGTAGAAAATTCAAATTCAGCTCAGAATCACACTCTGGGCAATGATATCAATTCCAAACATAGACTTTTAGGGCAGCTAAGGTCTTCAAGCAAAACCTTTAACAAAGGCACAATTTAAATGATTAAATTTAGTCGTTTTATTGTGAAATGCGTACTTATAGTTTTTAAACTCTATTTTGAATATCAACAATTTCAGTGGTGCTTCAGAATTTGTTCAGAAAGCAGTTGAACTATGAGATCTCATTGGTTAGATCACACCGTCTCAAGATTAATGAATTCTAACTATAAAATAGCAGTTATTGTGTATTAGTGATGCTTTTAACATTAAAATATACCTATCAAGGCACCATCTGCTGAAGTAATAGTTACTGCAGGTATTGTTCATTGATTTTAAATATAATGGACATTTGAAGTAGAGGGATCTGTAGGGCTTTGGGCAGAGAGTGAACAGTAGGCCAAATTTAGGATTAGTCTGGCAATAAGTTGGCACAAATATCATTCTGGCTTGGATCTATGACATAAAAGCAAAACAATAAACAACTTGAGTTGCATCTGCTGCATTAATATGCTGTTAATTAATTTTAAAAAGTGCTCTATTCTTCCAAATCCATGTCCTTCACCTTAATGAGCTTAATGAAAATATTTATTTAGATATAAATCTATTGAAATCCTATTAGAAACCCTATTCCCCACTAAAATGTTCTAGAATAGCAGTGACTAGCCTAGTGACCATGCAGAGTTAGTAATTAGTACATTACTGACAATGCTGGTAACCATGCACTGTCACCACTAATACAACACTGACTAACCCACTTGAACAACATTTGCAACCATTGAATATCCTTCTTCAGGTCTCTTGATCAGGTTTCTTGATGCCTTCAAAATTACAAAAGATCCAATTCCTTGTCTGGTCACTTGCATATTCCCTGTCATGTCTGTGCTCCAACATCTTAATTTTGGTAACTATAAAACTTAAATGGCTCTTGCAAAGCAAACAAATGTGTTAAACTGAATTGAGTGAAAAGGATATTCTCAAAAGCAGCACTACAAAGGAAATATCATTGATCCCTTTCCTAGGTTAAGTGAAGGGTCCATGAATAATTAGGAAATATTTATTCTGAAAGTGGTGAAAATGTAAGGCATGACTCCCATAATAGGAAATACATTTGTTCAAGGTGATGAAAATGTAAGTCCAGTTTCCTGTTTTTCTGAAGTTTTGATGAGGATAGTAAGTGTGAAAAGTGGACGCCTGAGACCAAAACCCCACACAAATAACTTTGGCTATATAATCAATTAATTGCAGATGAAAGGAAACCACTGAAGTTGATATGAGCAGACCTTGTGCATAAATGTGTCTATTTATCAGAAAATCAATAACCCAAATCTGAAATGTTTGAAACCTTCATGACTTAACCATGGTAAGAGCCCATATTCCAGGGCTAGTCTGTCACTTCAAATCTCATATAAAAGCAAAATACTGTGGTTGCTGGAAATCTGAAACAAAAGCAGAAAATGCTGGAAAAACTCAGCAGGTCTGACAGCATCTGTGGAGAGCTTGGGTGCTCACACCAGCTCCCAAATATATTCTTAGAAGAGCTACATTGGCCACCTGTAAAAAAAAGCAACCAATCCAGTTTTGAACCAAATAGCTTGTTGCTTAAAAATGTGATCAGGAAAAGTCTTTTCCGAGGGTTTAACTATTTATTTTCTTCGCCAGTTTTCCAGACAACACAGATCAGTATTCTTTTTCAATCAGCCAAAGATCAACTAACCAACCAGGCCAGTGCCTGTCGACTGGAGCACATCAGAAGCCACCTAAGTACACAAGTGTGGGAATTGGGTTGAGTCAGCTGTTAATGCAACAGGGAAGTCTACATCTTCCATGATGTGTTCATGTGTAATTTTGTCACATTACTCAGTCTGCGGGCATGCACCTGGGACAAGTTTACTTAGAAAAATAACTGTCAAACTGCTAGTGAGCTTCTGTTGTACTTAATTCAAACAGTCCTTTAGTCAAACTATTCATATCTCTACTCATGAGGTTCTGTTATTCTTTAAACAGACTGATAAATTGGTTATTTTTCAGGTGGTTACAGTGTTGGCTGTCATTCATTACCTCCAAAATGTTTACCTTATCTCAAATGACGGGAATTTGAGAGTTTGCTCACAACTGATGATACTAACAGGTCTCCAATTGTGCTTTATCTTTTTCTTTCCTCACTTGAACATGGGTTTTATTTGCTACTCTATTTCCTAGGCACAATTTGCAAAAAAATTTGGACCAAAGCCTGAGTATATCCTCTCTGACATCTTTCAGTAGCCTTGTGTGAATGTCATCAGGAGGTAGCAACTGCAATTTCTTACTTTCTAATCTCTTTCTTCGCCTCCCAACTGTTTTACTTATCCTTTGTAATTTTCTTTAGCATTGCTAACTAACTTAACCATAACTTGCTTTTTAAAGTTCCATTTCAATCTCTCCATTTTTCCATGGAGGTCTCTTAAGTTAATTACTTTAATTGGCAGGTGTCATCATCAATTAAAAAAGTAGTAAATGCTCCCTTTTTAATGGGGTACAATCCACAAACTGTAAATTCATCAAACATTTAAAGGAAACTTAACTTAAATTAAAATTCTGATCTGCGTGTCATTGACACACTCAGTCCACCCAGTGCCCACAGGTCATGGAAGGTCTCAGCCATGTCAGTGGACACCGCATGCTCCACCTCTAAGGATTCCTAGCACAATGAGCTGGAATAGAGGCAGGCATCAAGTCGAATAACTCCCTCCACTGCTTGCTGCCTAGATCTGTTGATAGCCACTTTGGCAACTGCCTGGAGCAGTCCCCATTCTCCCTGCTCCCCTAATGGCCAAAGATCAGGAACGTGGGACTAAAATGCAATAGAAATTTAGGAGCAGCCCTTTCAAATAGTGGAAGAGGATCTGTAACCTCTCATTCTCAACATATACCTGAATTAAGGGCTTCCTTCAGGAAGCAGAAACTGCAGGCAGGTTGGAAATCTCTGAATCTGCTTAAACTTTTATGGCATGGGGCTGTTATGTGCAAGACCCTCACTCCAAAACCCGATGTAATAGTGGCTTGTGCGGTAGCTCTCCACTGGGGATGACCGTGTCCTCTGTACAGTAAGACGGTACGTCGAATCATGCCCAGATAGCAGACAAAGACGATGAAGGGGGCAGACTGAATTTCCAAGAGATGGCTCAAGATGTGAGGCACCAACTCCTAGGGGAGGTTTCGCTGGTACCAATAAGGAATTCCATCCGAATGGAGCTCAGTGCTGACTGGATCACTCCACACAATTGAGCCTCCTCAATACACTTAGTGAAGTCAGAACTGAGTGCCACTTTCGGAATCTCTAACAGCTTTGTCCATGAACTCAGGGCATGTGCTGTGCTGTCACCTCTGCTGGTGACATCCAGCCCACTCTTCCACTATTCAGTATGTTCCTGGTCACCTTGCCAGTCATGGCTCTACCCTCCGCTAACCACATAAACCTGTGTTTGTAGAGCTGAGACTCTGGAGCAGCTGATCCCAGATAATAGCCTTACTCGAGGGAAATAAAAACGCTGGAATCAGGATGGAGATTTTGCCAGACATCCATCAAGTCAAAGGACCCAACCCATTGCCTCAACCTCCCCATTGTTGTCAGGCTATGTCAGGAACTGGAATGGTCCCTCAACATGCTGATCACTGTCAGGCTGTGTGAAGCACTGGAGTGTCCCTCAACTTTCATAACAAATAGGACCAGGCATAGGCCATTCGGCCCCTTGAGCCTGCTCTGCCATTGAACAACATTATGGCTGATCTGAATGTGGCCTTTGCTGCCTTCCCCACATAATCCTCGACTTCCTTTCAATCAAAAATTTGTCTAACTTCAGCCTTGAATATACTAAATGACCCAGCCTCCACTGCTCTCTGGGGAAGAGAATTCCTAAGGCCCTTTGAGAGAAGAAATTTTTCCTCATCCATTTAGAATTTTTCCTTATGTGATGCCATGATATTTCTGCTTGAGTGATGAGTTTATGACGATCAAGGACCGTGGCCTTTATTCATTCATTCAAACACTGGAACACAACATTGTGTTAAAATGGAGGGAGGTGTTGCTTTCTTAATCAGCAACTCTGAATTACAAAACATTGCAAAAAAAAAGCCAACAGACAGATTATCAGTCGCACAAATTCACGTGTATAGCTTCTAGTATAAAGAAATGTTATTTGAATAAAGCTTCCTGGCAGGTTTCTTGACAAAGGTATTTTTTTCTACTGCGTTTGCAATAAGAGCAGCAGGTCCCCTCAGAAGCCAGTAGCAAATTATCCTGAGTTGCAGTGAAACAAACTATTAAACCTGCTGCAGAAATAAGAGAACCTTCTGCAAACCACAAAGACTCTGGTAGTGTTGTTGAAAACAGATACTGGTTTTTGCTAAAGATACGGTTTAACAGTTAAAGCCCTTTTGATACCAATCTTGAAACCTTATTAAAAGGAATGCAAAACAAAGATGTTCTTTTTCCGTAACACACTGTAGTTTAACCTCCCCAAATGTATTTAACGTGCTGAGCTGCTCATTTAAGTTCCATTTCCTTCAGAAACTGCAGCAGAAATGTTTATCATATATAGAAAATACATAGTAGGTTTTTCACTGTCTCTTACCACTTCAACTGGGTCCCACCCTATGCAGCTCGCTTTTTTCTCTCTTTCAAGTATTTGTCAAGCTGCTGTACATTGTCACCATTCATAGCTTTAACATTTGTTTCCTCGAGCTGCAAACAAACTTTGAAGCTGAATACAAAAGCAAAATATTATGGATGCTGAAACTCTGAAATAAAAACAGAAAATGTTGGAAATATTCAGCAGGTCTGGCTGCTTCTGTGGAGGGAGAAATAGAGTCACCTTTTCAGATCAGTGACCTTTCATCAGAACTAACGAGTTCCAGCTTTTCCTATTTTTAGATAAAACTATGAATGGTGGTAATTCTGTCATTTTCCAACCAACAAAACCCTCATCCATTTGAGTAAAAAACTGCTGAAATAATAAAACTTCAATGGGATACTTTGACCAGAGTTCATATCTCTGAACTTAGGCAATCTTTCAAAAATAACATTATTTTGAAAGGATATGTGTAATTCCATATTCTGTGATCACCAGCAACCTGCACTACAAAGGGTTGCAATAGATATAAAATCAATTATTTTACAGCCCAGCACAATGTACTGATAAATTACCACACGACATATTCGAGGCAAACTCACAACATATCATTTATTGGGCAATGTATCGAACAGTACATTCTATACAGGTACTCTTTAATACCACAGTCTGCAAGGTCCCTAAGCACTGCCATAGCTCAACTGAATGCTATAAACAAACTACTTCAAGGCAACAAGCTAGTCTCATCCAGTAACACTGAAATCATTTCAACAAAAGAAAGTGAAAACAGTTTTACAACGATTTTGTTGATAGACAGGCTTTCAGTGACTCATCTTCACTTGGTGTCATCCGACCAGGTAATTTCATAGTCCTTGTACACAGACTTCAGTTTTTCTACAGAAATGGAGTGATCCGCTTTCCCAAAACCCTAAGACAAATAAAACAGTAAGTTATCAATTATATTTACTCTCACTGCGCATCACTGTCTCTGCAGGTTAAGTTCAGCCAGGGTTATGACTTCAATACCATAAATGTTGATAAGAGTTGGACATCAGGTGAGGACAGGATTAGGCTTGGATGCTGAGGCCTCCACACAGTCTCCTCTCTACATTGGGGAGATGGCAAAGCAGACTAGGTGACCACTTTGTGGAACACCTTGCTCAGTCCACAAATATGGTCCCCAGTTTCCGGTTGCTTGCCATTTTAATTCACCATCTTACTCTCTCTTTGACATTCTAGTCCTCGGCCTGCTTCAGTGTCCCAGTGAAGCTCAGTGCAAGCTTGAGGAACAGCAACTCATCGTCCTATTATAGGCACTTTATAACCTTCTAGACTCAACACTAAGCTCAGCAACGTCAGGTCATGAACGCCATCCTCTATTTGAATTTTTTTTTGCCAAATGCAGGCCTGTACCTTGTTTTCACGTTTTTGCTTTTAGACAGTGCTGTTCATTATCCTGCTATTAACACTCACTCTGGACCAATGCTTTCTTTCTTTCCTTCCTACAACAGGTACCACTCCCTTTGCTTCTTGTTCCATGACATCTTTGTTATTTAATCTCTCCCGCCCTTTACCCTATCCCAAACCTTCCCTTTTGTTCTTCCACCCCTCCCTGCCTTTTAATAGCATAAATCCCATCACATTTCTACCTCCCTTCAGTTCAGATGAAGAGTCATGTTTCAACTCAAAACATTAACTCTTTCTCTCTCCAGATGCTGCCAGACCTGAGTATTTCCAGCACTTTATTTTTATTTCAGGTTTCCAGTATCTGCAGTACTTTGCTTTTATTACAGTACTGCCATTGGCTAACAGTACTATAGTCAGTCTGTAAGGAGGGCAAGGAGGAAAAAACATAAATCAAAAACCTCAAACTTGATCATGGTAGTTAATGATGGCAGAAATATGTATTTACTTGGCAGGTTTAACATTAAAAATATCTCAAGTTTCTTCACAGAGGCGTTATCAATTCCACAGCTCTGAGTAAGATGATCAAAATCAGTCATGCAGCTTCTTGTAGCCACACATACAAAGCTAGTAACTACTTCCAACTGACAAAGTTATTAGCTATTCCAGCACTTATACTCCCTGGGGACCAGAATACTCACTCGTTGTCACAACGAATCCTCCAATGTGCTAAAACCAAGGAGCCAAGTGGATTTATAACATGTGAACTTTAGCAGCCTCAGACCACTAAATATCTCAATCCCTAGTCTGAGAATACGACTGTGGCAAAAGTGAAACCCATTTTTGGTCGTGGTTGGCATCTATTTTAAATGTAGCCAACTCAATTCTTAGCATGAGGAATACATAACCTCAGTCACAGCTTGGGAGAAACAGGAGTTACAACAGAATGTCAATATTTTCATCATACGGAGAATACCTTCAACATCAAGTTATCCAAACTAGCTTCGCCTGTGGCAGACACCTCTAACACTGGCAGAGGAAAGGAAGGAGTCAGCCTGACTCCTAACTAACAAATGGATTGGAGGTGGTTGGGTGAGGGGGAAGACAGAATCCCAGCAAGCTGGCAGTTGTTCAAGCGCCATTTATGCAGAAACCAAAACAAGTACACACATTCCTACCATTCAGGAAATCACTTGGCTGTAGTACAAGGTTAAGCATGACACATCACACAATACACCAGCATAAATGGGATGCCCTGCATTTCATGCCTTGCATTTATCTGTCACTGGATAGAATAAAGAAGGAGCAGAACAAAAGATGGGGCGAGATGGTATTTGAAGAACTGTAAGAAAATGTAGGTAGAGGTGGAGAAACTAGGGGTGGAATGGTCACAGATTTGCATAAAGTGCGGTAGCGAGCGGGAAAAAGGACTTTTTACCCACTGGCCGCAATGGCGGCTTTCGTGCCATATCGCCCCATTCCAGGCACGTCCCTCATCATTGATAATGCATTCCCAGGAAACACACCGGATCGCTGGCAGGGCGGCCTCTGAGTCACCTGCCCCGCTGTCACCTCAGGCCGTCAGTAATCCAGACGCCACATTTACAGGGTGACCCTGCACAGTGCCAAATCTCTCTAAGGGGTCAGAAGCTACTGCAAAGTCATGGCTTCCAAAGGCGGGAAAACATGCTGCCCCCAAATTTAGTGATGCCTCCCTCAGTCGCCTACTGGACACAATGGAAGCCCACTGTGAAGTCCTCTAACCCTGCTCTGGGCGAAGACCAGCAAGTAAGGACACCAATCCAGCATAGGAGGTGGCGCAACAGTGGTCAGCACCAATACCCTGCAAAAGAGAACAGCCACCCAGTGCCAAAAGAGGATGAATAATCTCCTCCATTCCGCCAGGTTGTTACTCATCTCATCACTCTCACTCTCAAACCCATCACACATCCACAGGGAACCCACTCACTGCCAGTTCAAGGGTCATCATTCAATCTCTCACACACACTTTCATCTGCCCTGCGGATTGTGTCCTCATCCCATCCATGGGACCACTTACCACCCACACGTGCCAGGCATCTTTCTCATCTGGCCTGGCAGGCGTCCTGCTTACACTCTGTCCATCTGTATTCATACAGGACAAGCTGGTACACAACAAAAGGGAGAGGACATAAACTGGTGGAGTTTACGCCTGACATCGAGGTCTTTTTTTCATAGACTTTAAAAATGGAGTCATCCAGCTGACCAGTGATGATCTGGACCGGTCCTGTGCTGACAGTGAGGTCAGCGGTGCTCAACCAAGTGACGATCCAGCAGTGCAACATCCATCAGACAACCATGCCGTGAGTGAGTTCCCTTGTTCTGCAGTCCCTTACCATGCACCAACTATCCCTCCTTGCCTTAGCAGGCACATCTGGAAAGCAGCCAAGGGGGTCCACAAGCCAGGTTCTCGACTCAAGCCCTGAAGATGCCTTGGAAGAAGAATCCGTCGACACCCTAACTGAAGACCAATCACAGAGCTCACCCACATCCTTCACCAATGCAGAGACACACACTTCAGTGGGGCCTAGGTCTGGAGTAGCCTTGGGGTCACAATCTGGTGAGCACATTGTACAGTCTGATCCACAGCCAGTGGGAGCAGGGACTTCCCAGGTTTCCAGCACTCGAAGGACGACTAGAGGCTAGAAATCTGTTGAGTCCCAGTCAGATGAGGATCCTCTGCACTCGGTCATACTTCAGTTGCTGGAGCTACAAAGGCAAGCTCGGGAACATCAGGAAGGGATGTCCTCTGCACTCCTCAGATTGCAATGCACGATGGAAGAGTCCATCCGCCTTCAGTCTTAGGTGATAGTGCCGGCATGCCAATGCACTGATGGTAGGATGGTGGCCACCATGGAGGCCTTGGTCCAGGACATTGGAGTTCAGCCTGTGCAGCAGTGCAGGACCACTGCTGATGCCATAGTTGGCCTCCAACAGTGTCAACACAACAGGGGTGCGGGCTAGCTCGATTTCACTCCAGATTCTCCTTCTCAAAGAGTCAGCCAGGGGCCCTCGGGTACCCACAGGGAGGAGGATCAGCAAGTGCACACCCCGGGACCATCCACTCAGGTGACTCCAGGAGTGTCCGGCTCATCTGAACCACCTCTTCCTATGACCCCAACAGCTCCAGCTTCACAGGCCAAGAAGGATACCATGGCCACACGGTAGGATCCTGAAAGTAGGCCGTGGCCCTCCAGAGGACATCTGCCACGGTCATCATAGACGGGGCCTAGAAGTTTGCAGGTTGCCTCCACCTCCGCTGTGGATGTCGGGCGAGTACCAAGATGTGGCAGCAGGGTTAGGAAGGTTAAGCTCTTTTGAGTCAATCAAATAAACTAAATTAACAAAATCAGGGACAAAGTAAAAAGCAGTTCCTTAAAGGGAAACTGCAAAAGCAAAGACAAAATTTAAAGGAAACTTGCAAACATTAAACCAAAAAGTGATTAACAGGGTCAATAAAACACCCCAGTCCCCGCAGTGCTGAACGAGCACGGAAGGCCTCGACAGTACCGGCAGGCACAGTGTGCAGTTAAGAAGATACAGTTGCACAGCATGGCCATGGGAGTTAATCACTTGTACATAATGTTCACTTTGTTAATAAACTCCCAAGAATGTCTCCTTGCCTATGGCTCCTTGTTATGACAAGCAGTGTTCGTGTCACTCAGATGTGTAACCTTGGTTCCTGCACTAGATAAAAGCAGGTTTCTCAGTCCCAGGGCCTCTTCCCTGTGTAGTGTGTGATCTTCAGACCAAAGTGATGGTCTGGCTTCACGCTCACTGGACACAGTGACGCCTGCATCTCAAACGGTGCTCGTCATTGCTGCCAGAACGTCACGGGCTGCAGTCACAGAGTTCTGTCATTCTCTGTGTGCTCTCAGCGCCTTTGAGGTGGGGCTGGCCCTCCCCCCATCTCTTCAGCATCCGTGACCAATGACGCTGTGCTCCTGAAGGGGTTAGGTGCTGAAAGCTGACAAAGGGTCAGGTGCATTTAAAGTTTCATGGCTGTGTCCCCATTATATGACCATGATCATGGAGCGGAAGTGAGCTTCCCTCAGCCAGATAGGGGTCAGACATTTACAGAGGCTATGTGAAAATCTATGGAATAACCTCACTGCATAGCATCATCCTCCTCCTGGAATCTAGCGACTATTAGGGCCTCCACTGCATCTCCAAGACAGGAGCCTGACCACTCAGGGTATATGTACTGCCATCAGCCACACAGGAGTCAAACATTCACAGTTACAAGGTTGAGGATGTCAGAACTGTCCTCACTGCATCTCGTCATCATCCTCCATGAACCTTGAGGCTGAGGGGGCCTCCTGAGCACGCCTGCCTTGTCTGGCCAGTGCAATGGCTTCATCACTAGTATCCTTGACATCGAGGTCCTCATCACCATCATCCTCTTTGATGTCCTCCTCATCGGAGACTTGCAGCTCTTCCATCTCCTCCTCAGTCAGGTCCACCCCCCCTGGCAGCACCAGGTTCTGTAGTGCAGCAGGCAACGATGATGCGCGACACCCTCTGGGGACTGTATTGCAGTGCTCCACTGGGCCTGTCAAGGCACTGGAACCTCATTTTCAAAATGCTTATTCAAAATATTTGCTCCACCAAAGTCCAGGTCGCGCATGAGCCTCATTACACTGTCACTCAGCTGCAGTCTGAGGTTGCCACATGGGCGTCATCAGCCACGTCCTATGTGGGTAGCCCTTGCCCCTGAGGAGCCAACCCTGCAGCCTCTCTGGATCCTAGAAGATGTCAGGAATCTGAAACCTACTAAAAATGTAGGAGTCATGGACACTCCCTGGGAATTGTGCAGAGACATGTAGGATGTGTTTGTGGTAGTCGCAGACCAGCTGAACATTCAGAGAGTGGAAGCCCTTGCAGTTGACGTAGTTGACTACTTATTACCATGGAGATCTAAGCAGTCGACGGCACCCTGCCCCTGTGGAAAACCAGAGCTCTGCGCAAATCCCAGCGCTCTTGCTTCCTGGCTTTCCTGATCCCTGGCGAAATGCGTAACATTCTGTGCCTTCGTGAAGATGGCATCCGTGACCTCCTGGTTGCACTTGTGTGTGGAGGCTTGTGAGATCCCACACAGGTCCTGTGGAGTCCTAGAAGGAGCCACTGGTGTAAAAATTGAGCGTTGTGGTCACTTTCACAGCCACTGGCAGTAGATGTCCTCCATGTTCCTGTGGTGCCAAATCCTACAGCAGGTGGCATATGTGACCAACCAGTTCCCTAGACATGCGCAGTCTTCAGCGACACTGGTTCTGTCATCTGCAAGAATGACAAGCGCCATCTACAGACCCTGGATCTAGCGAGGTGCCTTCGAGCGACGGCTCTCTGTGGATCTTCAGCTGCGTGCGCAGCAGGCCCTGCAGCCCCTTCATCTTGAGGGAGGTGCTCCTCTTTGCCGAGCCAGGTGCCTCCGCCGTTCTCTTCTTCTTCTCTGTTTCCAGTAAGCATGAGGCATACCGCTAAATCACTAGGCTCCATGATGATGTTCTCCTGCAAGATCAAAGAAAGACACGTGTGAGTTTGCATGTGTGTCCTAAAAAGCTCTCTTAAATCTGGAGGCTCCTTAATGCATGCAGGAGAGTGCTGGCTACCACATGGATGAGTAGTGTGCTCATTGGCTGCCCAAACCTCACCCACCTCCACATGACCGATTGGCAGCAGTTTCAGCCACTGGACTGCATGCTGCACTCTCAGCTCAGTCACAGGCATTCTCCTAACCCGCTCTGCAAGGCTGCGCTGTTAGCTTGAACCATGATGGATACTGGTCCAAACCTTAATAAAGACATTGCAAGGGACTGTGAGTGCCTCCACCAGTGACTGTGCCATAGCCACCTTTCACAAGGGGATTGTACAACTCGTTCCATCGGCCAATTATTCTGCTGCCCCCTAAAACGCACATTAATTTGCAGTCTGTGCCCAAGGGATGTAAAGTTCTGGAACATCTGGTGGCACTTGCATACTTTTGTGTTGCTTGAGTGGGCAGCAAAGCTTCAGAGGTCCGACTCCAAGCATGTCAATGGAGCTGCAGCTGAGCGATTTCAGCTGTGGAACAATGCTCATTTTAACTAGCTTTTGCAAGTGCGTGGCTGCTTTCCTCACCACCACCCCCTCCCCCCGCCAGCCTGGCACGTGCTTGTGCGCTTCCTTCAGTCTGTGCTGCCTTGCCCCGGCACTGCACTGAATGCCAGCCAGGAAAAAGTGATTTGCCTGTGTCAACCTGCGAATGCGCAGTGCCTGTTCCTTGATGTCCTATGGCCGATACTCGCAAGCGCCGCACAAGGTTGAGTGTACTCATCTCTGAGTTCCGCTCAAAGTTCAGGTTTTCAACTACACATCGCTTATGTGCAGTTGTTGAACATGTCAGCATGCAATCATGCCGACGTGCCTAGATGATCCAGCGTGAGGAATGATTCTGGCAAGCGGGGCTTATAATCAGATGCAAATGTATTAAAATGACATTCCCGACGTGCAGTGACTTTTGGCTTTCTCGTAGTATTGTCCCCTGCCCACCTGCCATGACACCCGATGCCAACGGGGCCGGCAAATTCTGGCCTAGGTGTTTGCCACCTAGTTTCTCATTACCCTCCTGTTCTGGCATGGTTTTTATCAACTTCTGTCTCCATGTAAAGACTTTTTGCAAGGTACAATCAGAAAGAATGCAACGGATGGCAATTATTTACTAAGAGCCTGAAGGAGGTCTGTATCATGTGGTCCATCATAAGTGCAGCCAAAAGATCCAAACGCATGTTTGAGAATCATTTTGATTGTACCAGAAGCACCATTGTACTGGACCTCTGCTTCAACCTGTGATTAACACAAAAGGTGTCATGAGCTGCTTCTGCAAAGGACAGCCTTGGTCTCAGAGACTCCCTTCAGATAAGCATGACATAGATTATGTCTACAAAGAAATGCAGCTTGGGAGCTTCTGTGAATGCAGGCATTCACCTGGGCATTATCCTTCACATAACAGCTACACTGATGGAATACTAACCTTATGGTTCATATAGGTCTCAGCATTCTTTGCAGGAGCCAATAGGAACATGGCTCCTGCTGGGCTCCTGCAAAGCCAGTAGAATTGTGTTACTGAATCATATTGCTGTGTCAGTGGTGAAAGCAGTGAAGCTGGTGGCCCTGATGAATAATGCATTTATATCCCACTAGATAAGCCCATGACATGACCTAGGAATATGATGCATAGTTCAACTAACCAGTTAGCATGCTGCCAATTATTAGCTTAGTTATCTAACACACTTCTCCAACATCAACACCCACACACAATTTTCATCAAAGGGCAAGATGGCAGTGTGGAATAAACAGGCAGGAACTATTCACTGCTCTGCACTCCCATTATTACTTTCCTGTAAATGATTGATAACAGGGGTATTTTGAAATGCAACATTATTTTCAAAGGCTTAAGTGATTTTGCATCGTACTTTAGGAGTTGTAATAGGTTACTCACCGTGGAAATACCGAATACTCGAATTTTTTTCTGCTTGCTATTGTGATCAATCTTTCCACCTCCCAGACACTTGCATTCCAGCTCAAGCTTTTCCATTTCAGGAGACAACTTTTCAAAGATGTTATCTATAGCAAGGGGAGAGAAAGTTTCATAATCCACCCAAAACCACCGATTCCATCAAATCTGCCTGCTAGTTTTATAGATTTAAATTATACAACCCAAAATATTCCTAGAACTAATGTCATGAAACTACCACATTTTGCATAATATTATTGTGGGGTATTGTGAAGTAGGCTTATGTTTGAGTGTGCAGGGTTGTGTATGTGACTGATTTAATTGAATTAGAGTCGAATAGATTGCAAGGTTGAAATTATCAAAAGAATTAGGTGTAAAAAAAAAGGTATTTGAAATGCTAATGAGTGAGCTAGGGTAAAAGTCTCAGTAGATATGGGGTGAATGAAATTCACATTTTAAGATAAATGGACAGGTGTTTGATTTTCAAAGAAACATGATAAAGTTTCACAACTGACAGGATAAGTAGGGCAAGGTGATTACATTTATTTTTCCATGTCAACATGAAAGATTTTTATGATATGAGAAAAGTAAATTACAAAGACATATGGAAACAATGGGATTTACAGATTAAAAGAGGAAGGAATATATTTAAAGAAGGATGGAAGGCTGTATCGGGGCGGCAGTGTAAGATCTAAAAGATACCCCCATGTGAAACAGACTTAGGGAAACAGTCTCTAGCCACTTTGCAGTCCCAGTGACCAAAGTTGTGTTAAAAAGCCTTTGGAATTCCACTGCTGAGTGGGTGCTGTGGTAACCTTGCTAGGTTGCCTCTCGACATTTAAAATCTATTTTGAACTGTAGCCTTAAAGGGGCTGTATGGTTGGGAGTCAGGTTAATTAGCAATTCTGGGATTTGTTATATTAAGTAATGGTGTAACTGTAATCTTGTGTATGTGTTTTAATTCATTTCTTTTGCTAATAAATGTTTTAATTTAATTTTTAAAATCTCTAAAGGTGTTAGTGGACTCATAACTTCTGAATTCAATGCGCAAACCTTCTCGTATTAAATACAATTGCAAAACCGCTGTGATAGCGTGGCCATGTTTCCCTTGTGGGTTTGTTCAACCTGACAAATACCACCTGCCATATCATCACATATATCATAATTTGTGCAGAAGTGATAATAATAAGTCACGTATCTCTTTCCCCACACCTCACCAATGGTTCTGTCACTTAAATTTTGAGAGTTTCATGAATACATGGGGTAAAAATGCCATTTCTGCACCAGCACACACCCAGGGGCACATATTACAAATCTGGACAATGCATTTTTTAAGTTACTCTTCAGCTGTGTAATTCATGATATGCATTCTGAGGCATGCACTGGGAGGGTAGAAGTAGAACTGTTGCTCTTAGTTACTGCTGAAATCACAATATATAGGATATAATTAATTTGGTTATCTCACTTTTTCCCTTGTGTTTCACAGAACTCCAGCCTCTTCCACTCTCTCCTTACTGTATTCCAATAATCTTGTTTACTCATCAGCCCTATCCACTTTTTTCCTGATGATTCCCACTTTCTTAACATTCCATCTCTCAGCACAATGATGATCACCAAAGCTTGATCCTTTCAAATGTGCAATGAAAGTCGCAGTCCCTCCCCTTAACAAACCAACAGACAAATCTATTATTGAACAAGCAACTGAATGTTTAGTACAAACATTGTCTTTAAAATAATTTACAATATGTATTATTCTCCTCTAAATGGCAACAAGCAAATAATTAAAATAAAAATACAACTGGCTAGTATCGGTATGGGAAGCCACTTCCCGTACGTTATGTTTAATATAGTAATCTTAGAAACACAGTGGCTCACTTCTTACATGGTAAAACGTTACCATGGAGTCACTAAGTCAACTCTACCTCTCTGCTGACTACAGACTAAGAGCTGAACTCTATGTCTTCACTTGTAACCAGCAACCAACTTTTCCTGGTTCCCAACATGCGCAAAACATATGGGCCTTCTCCCTTGCACTTAACGTGGATCATGCAGCAATAAACAGGGGAGGATGGTACTCGAGAGGCAACAAGTCTCTGTGTGAACAGTTCTTCCAGAACCTTAGCACTAATATGAAAATGCCTACAGGGAGAAAAACTTTGAATATGACATTGAGCTCAGGCACTGAAAGGAAATAAAATTGATATGCGCAATCCAGATGACAAAAATAGGTATGAAGTCACTGTCTGACAAGTACAGAATGAGAAGGCCCTCACCATACCATTCTGATTAGTAACACCTCCAGCTATTTTCTTGTATTAACGACTGGAGCTTATTATTATTTACTCTTGATGCTTTACTCTTAATGGAAGAATGCTTGCTTAGTGGGTGCAGAAGAGGAATCCTATCTGCTGTCAATCATTTAATATGAACTGGTTAACAGCTCCATTAAAATAGCAGACACAGGAATGACATTCAAATCCAGTTTCACATTTATCCGCTAATATCATCAACAGTACCTTCTAGACTTATACTTCTCCCAATACACCAATTCCCCCTCAATTACTACATGCCACATTCTCTCAGTAATGTCAGCATTCACTTTGCCAGTTAAAGAGAAATCTTCAGGTAAGAGAAAAAAAATCAACATGAAGGGTCAAGAAGGGCTGATATTTAATTTGATAACTTTAAAATATTTTTAACACTTACAAATAGCTGTTTAGTTATTTGTATGTATATGGATGTATGGAATTCAGCCTTTTCCACTTTTACAATGGTCTGAACTTCAAAATGTGGCAAAAACAAAAAACTACTGCGGATGCTGGAAATCCAAAACAAAAATAGAATTACCTGGAAAAACTCAGCAGGCTGCGGAAGGGTCGTGAGGACTCGAAAGGTCAACTCTTTTCTTCTCCGCCGATGCTGCCAGGCCTGCTGAGTTTTTCCAGGTAATTCTATTTTTGATCAAAATGTGGCACCCCACTTGCATGAATAAAAGTGACATAAATGTCCATTTATTTTGCTTCCCTCTTCAAAGCTCATCTATTCATGGATCTGTAATTCAATTTGACAGAGAAAAATTTTGAAACTGAGAAATACCAGAGCAGCAGAAATAGTTTAACTGGTTGAAGAGAATTTTCTGTGACAAATTCAACAGATTCTCAAGCAAGTCTTCTTCTATACATTGAGTAAATTGGGCCTATTCTCACTGGAGTTTAGAAGAATGAGAGGTAATCTCATTGAAACAAATCAGATTCTGAGGGGGCTTGACAGGGTAGATGCTGAGAGGATGTTTCCCCTTGTGGAGAAATCTAGAACTAGGGGCACAGTTTAAAAATTAAGGGTCTTCCATTTAAAACAGAGATGAGGAGGAATTTTTTTCTCTCAGAGGGTCGTTAGTGTTTGGAATTCTCTTCCTTGGTGGACGGTGGAGGCTGGGTCATTGGATGTATGCAAGGCTGAGTAAAACAGATTTTTGATTGACAAGGGTTATGGGGGACAGGCAGGAAAGTGGAGTTAAGGCCACAATCAGATCGGCCGTGATCTTACAGAATGATGGAGCAGGCTCATGGGGCCGAATGGCCTACTCCTGCTCCTATTTCTTATACATTGTTTAGATTACAAGAGGGGCAGCACATTACAATGAGCAGCAGGACTGCCAAAAAACTACCTTCTTTCTTCCTGCTAGTGAAAGACCTTATACTCACCATCCAACCCTACTGACTCTCTAATGATTTCCTTTTACAATACTGAGATTGTATTCTCTCAGTGAACAAAATTTTCATTCTTCTTACAGTACAGAAAATAATGAAATATTGACCTACATGTCCTTCAATAGGGTATTAAAGTCTTGGTACTTAATTTCTTTCAAAGACACAACTCGTTCAAAACTCTTGCAAGTGCAATCAACAGCTGCCACTCTTACCATGATGGCCTCGCCCTTAGTTTCTTCATCTTATCTTGCAACTCCTCCAGTTCTGGAGTTACAAAGCCCTTGTTTTTGGCTATTAAACTGTTCTCTCCCTTCAGCAACTCCCTTTCCTCTGTTTCTGCATGCAGAGTTGTTGAAAGACTTGCATACTGCTTCAACATCTGGATAGATTCAAACACCTTGTGGCCATGGTACTGATACTTAAAGCTTGTTATTGGCTAGGCAATTCTTCCCTCACTTGTAGTCAATTTTACAAATGAATTCCACCAGCGTACCTATTGTTGCGAGCATGTATTAGGAAATCACAAGTATGTTCCCCATGACCAAAACACTGAAAGGCGTCCTGTCGATTTCCCATTCGGGTTGGCAGGAGGAAGCATCCCTGCTCGAAGCTTGAATAACCACATCAGCCCTGTTGCCTCTTTTTGTCACAATCTTTTCTGTCTCTTCCCAGTCTATTTAAATCTCCTCATCCTCAGTGGCATGCTGTAACTACAAGCCCGGGGCCTTCTTTTAGGCTTGTGAAACACTCGAGCTTATAGTTATAAATAGGGTCTTGCATTTTTCGCCCTGACTTGATTTCCCCACTCCTTATTGGCCCTGCAGACAGACGGTTTAGGTTGTGAAGCCAGGTTGAAACTCTAACATGACCAGATTAGACATGGATCCTGTGCAATTCTGTATATGGTCACCAGGCACCAGGGGGAGGGGGGGGGGGGAACTGCTCCCTCTACTTTGCACAATGTTTAAAAACATTTGGAAACTAAGCTCCTTGTGGAAGTGCTGATCAATGAGAAAAAGGAAGTGGTGAAGAGAGAGAACCTCCCCCCTCCCCCTCTCCCCCCCCCTCTCCTCTCTCCCCCCCCCTCCCCCCCTCCCCCCTTCCCCCCTCCTCTCTCCCCCCTCACCCCCTCCTCTCTCCCCAAATCCCCCCCTCCTCTCCCCCCTCCTCTCCCCCCCTCCTCTCTCCCCCCTCCCCCCCTCCCCTCTCCCCCCCTCCCCCCTCCTCTCTCCCCTCTTCCCCCTCCCCTCTTCCCCTCTCCCCTCTCCCCCCTCCCCTCTCCCCCCCTCCCCCCTCCTCTCCCCCCTCCCCCCTCCCCTCTCCCCCCTCCCCCTCCTCTCTCCCCCCCTCCTCCCCTCCTCTCTCCCCCCCTCCTCCCCTCCTCTCTCCCCCCCTCCTCTCTCCCTCTCCCCCCTCCCCCCTCCTCTCTCTCCCCCCCTCCCCCCCTGCCCTCCCCCCCTTCCTCTCTCCCCCCCTCCCCTCCCTCCTCTCTCCCCCCTCCCCTCATCCTCTCTCCTCCCCCTCCCCTCCTCCTCTCTCTCCCCTCTCCCCCCCTCCCCCTCCTCCCCTCCCCCCCTCCCCTCCTCCTCTCTCTCCCCTCTCCCCCCTCCCCCTCCTCCCCTCCCCCCCTCCCCTCTCCTCTCCCCCCCCTCCCCTCTCCCCCCCCACCCTCCCCCCCTCCCCTCTCCTCTCCCCCCTCCCCTCTCCACTCACCCCACTCCCCTCTCCCCCTCTCCCCCACCCTCCCCCTCCCCTCTCCTCTCCCCCCCCCTCCCCCTCCCCCTCTCCCCCTCTCCCCCCTCCCCTCTCCCCCACTCCTCTCTCTCCCCCTCCCCCCCTCCCCCCTCCTCTCTACCCCCTCCCCCCTCCCCTCTCCCCCTCCTCTCTCCCCCCTCCCCCCTCCCCTCTCTGCACCCCTCCCCCCTCCTCTCTCTCCCCCCCTCCCCCCTCCTCTCTCTCCCCCCCTCCCCCCTCCTCTCTCTCCCCCCCTCCCCCCTCCTCTCTCTCCCCCTCTCCCCCCCTCCCCCCCTCCTCTCTCTCCCCCCCTCCCCCCCTCCTCTCTCTCCCCCCCTCCCCCCTCTCTCTCTCCCCCCCTCTCTCTCTCCCCCCCTCCTCTCTCTCCCCCCCTCCCCCCCTCCTCTCTCTCCCCCCCTCCCCCCCTCCTCTCTCTCCCCCCCTCCCCCCCTCCTCTCTCTCCCCCCCTCCCCCCCTCCTCTCTCTCCCCCCTCCTCCCCCCTCCTCTCTCTCCCCCCCTCCCCCCCCTCCTCTCTCTCCCCCCCTCCCCCCCTCCTCTCTCTCCCCCCCTCCCCCCCTCCTCTCTCTCCCCCCCTCCCCCCCTCTCTCTCCCCCCCCCTCCCCCCTCCCCCCCTCCTCTCTCTCCCCCCCTCCCCCTCCCCCCCTCCTCTCTCTCCCCCCCTCCTCTCTCTCCCCCCCTCCCCCCTCTCTCTCTCCCCCCCTCTCTCTCTCCCCCCCTCCCCCCCTCCTCTCTCTCCCCCCCTCCCCCCCTCCTCTCTCTCCCCCCCTCCCCCCCTCCTCTCTCTCCCCCCCGCCCCCCCTCCTCTCTCTCCCCCCCTCCCCCCCTCCTCTCTCTCCCCCCCTCCCCCCCTCCTCTCTCTCCCCCCCTCCCCCCCTCCTCTCTCTCCCCCCCTCCCCCCTCCCCCCCTCCTCTCTCTCCCCCCCTCCCCTCCCCCCCTCCTCTCTCTCCCCCCCTCCTCTCTCTCCCCCCCTCCCCCCCCTCCTCTCTCTCCCCCTCCTCTCTCTCCCCCCCTCCTCTCTCTCCCCCCCTCCTCTCTCTCCCCCCCTCCCCCCCCCTCCTCTCTCTCCCCCCCCTCCCCCCCCTCCCCCTTTCCCCCTCTCCCCCCCCCTCTCCCCCTCTCCCCCTCTCCCCCCCCCTCTCCCCCTCTCCCCCCCCCTCTCCCCCTCTCCCCTCTCCCCCCCCCTCTCCCCCCTCTCCCCCTCTCCCCCCCCCTCTCCCCCTCTCCCCCCCCCTCCCCCTCTCCCCCCCCCTCTCCCCCCCCTTCCCCCCCCTTTCCCCCTCCCCTCTCCCCCCCCTTCCCCCCCCTTTCCCCCTCTTCCCCCCCCCCCTCTCCCCCCCCCCTCCCCCCCCTCTCCCCCTCTCCCCCCCTTCCCCCTCTCCCCCCCTTCCCCCTCTCCCCCCTTTCCCCCTCTCCCCCCCCCTTTCCCCCTCTCCCCCCCCCTTTCCCCCTCTCCCCCCCGCCTTTCCCCCTCTCCCCCCCGCCTTTCCCCCTCTCCCCCCCGCCTTTCCCCCTCTCCCCCCCGCCTTTCCCCCTCTCCCCCCCCCCCCCGCCTTTCCCCCTCTCCCCCCCCCCCCCCGCCTTTCCCCCTCTCCCCCCCCCCCCCCCGCCTTTCCCCCTCTCCCCCCCCCCCCCCCGCCTTTCCCCCTCTCCCCCCCCCCCCCCGCCTTTCCCCCTCTCCCCCCCCCCCCGCCTTTCCCCCTCTCCCCCCCCCACCCCGGGCCCGGACACTCACTGTGGAACTCGGCCGTTTTGTTGCCCCTCACAATGTCCTTGTGCTCCGGGCCGCCCTTCTTGCTCACTCTCACCAGGATATATTTGAAAACCCCGTCAGAATCGATCTCCACATCGGCCACACTCGCCAGTCCGGCCATGGCCCTGCGCTGCGGGGCTGACAATGTCCGCAAACAGGAGCGGGCGCTGCGCCAGAGAAACGCCAGGGCGGAGATTGGGGAAAGGAGGAATCGGGGGCGGGGAGTGAGGAGAATGGTGGGGGGGAATTGAGGAGTGGATGGAGGATGTGGGGAGGGGGGATGGAGGGGGAATGGAGGGTGGGGGGGGGAGGGGGAATGGAGGGTGGGGGGGGGAGGGGGAATGGAGGGTGGGGGGGGGAGGGGGAATGGAGGGTGGGGGGGGGAGGGGGAATGGAGGGTGGGGGGGGGAGGGGGAATGGAGGGTGGGGGGGGGAGGGGGAATGGAGGGGGGGGGGAATGGAGGGGGGGGGGAATGGAGGGGAGGGGGAAGGGGAATGGAGGGGGGGGGAGGGGGAAGGGGAATGGAGGGGGGGGGAAGGGGAATGGAGGGGGGGGAAGGGGAATGGAGGGGGGGGGAGGGGGAAGGAGAATGGAGGGGGGGGGAGGGGGAAGGAGAATGGTGGGGGGAGGAGGGGTAGGGGGGAGGAGAATGGTGGGGGGGGAGGGGGGAGGAGAATGGTGGGGGGGGAGGGGGGAGGAGAATGGTGGGGGTAGGGG